>NW_024412413.1:60006060-60248565 GCF_014898765.1 Herpailurus yagouaroundi | reverse complement strand
GTGCGTGTGGCGGCAGCACAGCCGCGAGCTGCGCCTGGAGAGCATCAAGTCACAGATCCTGAGCAAACTGCGGCTCAAGGAGGCGCCCAACATCAGCCGCGAGGTGGTGAAGCAGCTGCTGCCCAAGGCGCCGCCGCTACAGCAGATCCTGGACCTGCACGACTTCCAGGGCGACGCGCTGCAGCCCGAGGACTTCCTGGAGGAGGACGAGTACCACGCCACCACCGAGACTGTCATTAGCATGGCTCAGGAGAGTAAGTGGGCGGCGGGGCGCGAGCAGTGGGGTGCTGGCTCGGGCTCCGGGAAAAGTGAGCGCCTCCCGCTCTGAAGCGGGGCGCTCGCGGCTGCTCTGGCCCAGAAGCCTTTTCTGCGAAAACTTGACTGATTGGGGGACGGGGGCTGCTCCGTAGAAGTTTTTTGAGCGGTGGAGATGGGCTGCGGAGTTGTATGCACACTCCGTTCCCTGAGGTGGGAGGGCAAACCGAGAGGGTTGCGAGATACCGCCTTCCACCCCGTGTGTGCGAAAAAAAGACCCGTGTTGCGGGGAGACTGGGGAAGCTGGGGCCCATTCGCAGCGGAGTGGAAGGGGCAACAGCTCAGTCCTGAGGAGCGATGGTGGAGAGGCTGGAGAACCGAATCGGGACGCTTCGGGACCCCCGCAGTCCCTAGCGGGCTGCGGTGCTCTCTGCCTCCCAATGGCCTTGGCACCAACTCTCCACCCTTTCCACCCCTGGCACCGCAGCGCGCCCACTTGAGCTGCAGAGAACTGAGCGCTCTTCTCCCTCCAGCAGGAGTGAGGTCCCAGAGCCCCGTGTCTCTCCTGGCAGCCCAACTGGCACTCATTTCACCCAGAGCCCTTCTGACACCAGGTCTCCCAAGGGGCTGGAAAAGCTGTGTCTTCTCCGTACTGACCGAGCTCAGAGAACTCAACTCTTGCGCTAGGGCTAAGGGCACCCCTTTGGCTACTCAAAGCTTATCGTTCCTTTCCATATTCACCCGCCTTTACTAGAAACCGGATTTGAGGAGAGAGAGGGAGACCTAGGGAAAAAAAGAAAGAAATAGATAAGGAGGGAGGGGGAACCCAGGCATTCAAGCCCCTGGCCAAACGGAAGATGAACATGTTAATAGACTTGAGCTGCTTTGAAATTTTATGGCCTGGAAAATCCAGGCCAACCCCCCCCCCCCCCCCCCCAGCTCTCCCTAGGGTCAGATGACTCCCTTTCCCCTCCCCCACTGAGGTCCCTTCACCCCTTCCCCGCTCCAACTCCAGGGAACCAGGCCCTCTTATTCCCTAGTGGTTTGGCAAAGTCACTCCCCCCACCCCACAGTTTGGTTTTATGGCTCTGAACAGAAGGGGGGGGGGGGACTGGTTTATTGGCAGATGGGTCATAAAAAGCTGGGGGCTGAGGTGGAGTCCTAGTAGCCCACCCCATGGGAGAAGCAGGAACCCAGGTGTGCTTCTGGGAGGCTGAGTGCCTCATACTGCCACCAGTCTTTCTGCAGACCCTAACTCCACAATACTTGGCCAGGCCATAAAGAAAAGAAAACCCAAATGACTAGGAAACTTGCTGAGGAGGGTGGTGGTGGTGGTGGTGGTGAAGAAAGCCTGGGATCTGTCTGGGTTCCTCAGTCTCCCTTGTGTTCCTGAAGTTTCTGCTTTACAGAAGCTAGGGTCAGTCTAAGATTGACTGAAGGCAGGGGTGGGGGTGGGGATTCTAGGAAACAGTTGTAGAGGAATTCTGAAAAAGAGTTTGCTGGAAGAAGATGAAGGGTACAGAGGGAAAAGGTACTCTGGTCCCTGTGGTAGAGTGTGTGTAAGGAGTTTCAGAATGGGTGATGGACCTTCCCCTTGCCTTTCTCCATCCTTAGCATCTCTTAACCAACGGACTCCAGCCCAGAGTTAGTCTTGGTAAAGGGGGTGCAGGAAGTGAAGGCACTCTGTGCTTGCATCGGGAAGTGCAGGTTAGGCTGGGGTGAGGGGGGGTGCAGGGAAGAACACCAGTAGGTGGGGTTCTTCCCGAACTTCCGCCCTCTTTTCACTTAAGGATAACTAGGGAACTAGGTCTCCAGCCAGGTATTGTACGTCCCCTTTAAGAGCAAAGCTGAGCTCTTATGAGAGGGAGGGGGAGCGGAGGGGAAGGGAGGGAGAGAGGGGAAAAGGAAAAAGAGACTTTTATAGTCTAATCCCCAGGGACCCGCTTTAATAAGAGACTTGTGCTCTGCTAATCGGGGGAGGTGTTTGTCAGCAGAGATGGCCTCCGCTCCCCTCCCCCTTCCTCCCCTCCCCCAGCCCTCAGCCCTGGACCCCAGCCCCCACCTCTCCTAGGCTGCAGTGCCTGCCCTAGTTCCCTCCACCCTCTCAGGCTCTCCCACCCCAGCCTTCATCCTGGGAACCCAGCCCCCTTGCCCTTCTGGGAGCCAAGCCCAGCCCCTCAGTTTCTCTCTGCTCTCATACACCAAGAGGCCCCTGCCCTCTCAGCCCAACCTCCTGCCCCTAGGCCTTCCAGCCTGGGTAAGGAGAGTGTGTAAGGGGGTTGGGGGGGGGGGTGGCGGTGGAGGAGGAGGTGGTGAGCTGGGAGGGGGTTGGGCTTTTGCTGAAAATAGTGCAATGACCTCTCTCCAGACCAGCACCGCCTACTAAACCTGACCTGCTGCCTGCCATCAACCCGATCAATCCAACACAGATGTGGCTCCTTCCCCTCCCCTTGGGAGCTGGGCCTATGTGTGTGTTGGGGACTCTCCCAAGCCTCTTGTTTCCCTCTGTGGCACTACCTGCTTCTCCTTTGTTCCTCTCTCTGTATCCTTCTATCCTTTCTCTTTACCCCACAGAGCTTACTACCTTCCTCCTTTCACTTTTTAGCCTCCACCTATTCCTTTTGCATTCCCCCTTCTCTCCCAGTGTTCTTCAACTCCCAAGCTTATTTCTTCTCCCCCTACCATGATCTTCCCCTCTCCCTTCCTCCTCTCTTCCAGTTCTCTTGCCTGTCTTTTTCAGCCTGCCTTCATCTCTAACAGTCTCTTCTCTGTTCTTCTCTCTCTCACCACCTCCAGTCTCTCTCCTGTCTCTTCTCCTTTCCCTTTTCTTTCTCCATCCATCTTGGCCCTGTCCCCTTGTAGTACCAATTGTCCCATATCCACTGGGGGAGAAGGGGATGGTGATTCCCTGGGGTATCTGTCTGAAGAAACCAAAGACTTCGAGGGATGGGGCCCTGGTGCCCAATTCTCCATTTCTAAACCTTGGGTCAGCTTAGGTAGGGCAGTATGTTTAGAGTTTACAAAACTAACAATAAACCACCATTTACTGAGAAGCTACTACTATTTTCATTCTTTATTTAATGCTGAGCACTCCTATGAAACAAGAATTATTATCTGTACCCCTGAGACATTTGGTGGGTAAGGTCAGATACAGGTTAATGAGAAGTCAAGCAGTGATCAAACCCACTTTGTAGTCAAAGAACAGTGTTTCAATGCCAGGAAGAACTTTTAGGCCCTTGCCTGTATAATATAAGATTTGAAGTTTCGGGAGTTCATTCAGCATGCATTTATTGAACACTGCTTGGTATTATGGGAGGCATTAAAGCTATAACAGGGAGCAAAACAGACACAGTATTGACAAGTGTCCACCCTCATGGAGATTAATAGCTAATAGTGAAGACAGGTGGGAAAATAAGACAACCTTATGAAATTAGGCATAGTAAGTAGCCCCATCTCACCAACAGCTTCCCCACCCCAGCTACTCTCTGAATCTCTACTCCCTGAACCCTCCCTTGAATACTGGCACTACAGCTCCAGCAGGAGGATAACTGGGAGGACTACCAGTGCCCTAGGACCTCAGAGAAGAACCAAGGGAAAGGAAGCTACCAGAGGAATTTTGTGTCTCATTCCTGAATATATGAAGATCGTAGAACACTTTCCTCACTTCACTTGGAAGACCCTCCTTCTCCTGGGGGGGGGGGGGGGGCCGGGCGGGGAGGGGGCAGTGCTGATGGGAGACAATAGATGCTAAGTCCTCCATGATTATGCAGAACTCAAGAACTGGGCATGATACCTAAGGTCCTGGACTTCCTGCTCATAATTACATAGCTCTGGACACTCATGCCTCTTTTTCTCTCAGTTTGTTTAGAATGAGAAACATTATCTAGGGCATTTCCAACTGACTTAAGAGCTCAGAAAGCGGAACTGAGAGGAACTGAAATGGAAGCAAAGGCAGATGCTGAGGATCAGCCATTAGACCCAAGAAGGGTCAATTTATAGTCCAGAATAAGGGGTAATGGGCCAAAATGTAAAGTTGAGATGTTAAACCTTTGTAAAGACTTATTGGCCTTGGACTGAGAAACCAAAAGAAACTAGGGGGAGAAAAGAAGACTGATTCCAGTTGATCTGATGTGTTGAATATTATTGCTGATGCTTTTGGGCAGTAGGAGTAAACAACATGGAGGTAGTTTTTCCCTTCCTCAAAAGTTGAGGCAGTATGGTGATGATGAGGAAGAAGCAGCTCAGGAAGCTTGTTCTCAGGTTCAAGGGACTGGAGAGTCAGATGCACAGGAAGTACTTGAGTAGCTCCATTCTTCTGAGTATATTATTTCTAGCATGAATGGTACAAGAAGCCTAAGATGCTTCTTGGTTTACCTCATGGAATACATTTAGCCCCTGTTCCCTACCTGGACCCTGGTTATCCACCCTCAAGACCATCTGGTTGGGGGTGGGGGCTGTGCCAGGCTCCACCTGGCCACCATACAACACAGAGCAGAAATGGGGCAAGGTGCCATGAGGACAGCAGGTGTGATATGAGGTTTGGCTTCTATGAAGAGCATCAAAAGTTCAGAAAAATTTGGAGCCCTACGTGCTGGGGGGCAGGGGGTGCAGTTGGAGGAATGGAAGGCTGCAGGTGGAAGGGGATATCCCTGATAGCTATCTGTGCAGGTTATCTGGTAGAGGGGATTGTGTGTACTGGGGCAAATGGATGCAGATCAGTTAAGGCCTGAGAGAGATATCCTATAGGGAAAGAAAGGAGGCACTGTTCTGAGTACCAGTGACAGAGTAGTCAACAAGACAAACACGAGAAGGGTAAAGAACTGGACAACTCAGGAGGAGTTTTCCAAGTTGTCAATGCCACCCAGGGCTGCTGATGCCCTTCACAAATACCCTTTGCTGATGCTGTGTCCCCTTCTCTCTTATCAGCGGACCCTGCAGTGCAGACAGATGGTAGCCCTCTCTGCTGCCATTTCCACTTCAGCCCCAAGGTGATGTTCACAAAGGTACTGAAGGCCCAGCTGTGGGTGTATCTGCGGCCCGTGCCCCGCCCAGCCACAGTCTACCTGCAGATCTTGCGACTGAAACCCCTAACTGGGGAAGGGACTGCAGGGGGAGGGGGCGGAGGCCGGCGTCACATCCGTATCCGCTCACTCAAGATTGAGCTGCACTCACGCTCAGGCCACTGGCAGAGCATCGACTTCAAGCAAGTGCTACACAGCTGGTTCCGCCAGCCACAGAGCAACTGGGGCATCGAGATCAACGCCTTTGATCCCAGTGGCACAGACCTGGCTGTCACCTCCCTGGGGCCGGGAGCTGAGGGGCTGGTGAGCAGGGAGCTTGAGATGGTGTCAGATATGTGTAACCTGGTCCTGAGGAGGTGGGATGTTGGAAAAGGTAGACCAGGGATGAGAAGGGCTGGGGACCAGCATTATTTCTCTTGGGCCAGGAGCTGGTTCTAGAGGGAGCAGTTTTGGGGGATTGGGTGGGGAGTGGCAGCTAGTGTTTTTCAGATACAAGCCAGACAACAGCTGAAGACTGGATTTGGGGTGAAGTGTGAGTTAATGGGAGATCCAAGAGAACACAAAAATGGGCTGTTGATGAGGCCTGGGGCCAAGGGGCTGATCAGGATCAGGTTGCCAGGAGAGGGGGAATTCAAGAAGTGAGTTGAAGGACAGATAGCTAGCTTACAAGGAGAGAGGGTAGAAGATATGGGGTATGGGAGCAGAGGAACAGCTTAGAAGGCAATGGTCTCTGTTCTGATGCCCCTGTTGAAGGGCAGGTGAGAAAGGAAAGGGAGTAGGAACTCTTCAGGGCTCTATCACATCTCTTTCTCCTCTCCCTCATCCCCAGCATCCTTTTATGGAGCTTCGGGTCCTAGAGAACACAAAACGGTCCCGGCGGAACCTGGGCCTGGACTGCGATGAGCACTCGAGTGAGTCCCGCTGCTGCCGATACCCCCTCACAGTGGACTTTGAGGCTTTTGGCTGGGACTGGATCATCGCGCCTAAACGATACAAGGCCAACTACTGCTCCGGCCAGTGCGAGTACATGTTCATGCAAAAGTATCCGCACACCCACTTGGTGCAACAGGCTAATCCAAGAGGCTCTGCTGGGCCCTGCTGTACTCCCACCAAGATGTCCCCAATCAACATGCTCTACTTCAATGACAAGCAGCAGATTATCTACGGCAAGATCCCTGGCATGGTGGTGGATCGCTGTGGCTGCTCCTAAGGTGGGGGACAGAGGATGCCTCCCCCATAGACCCTACCCCTAGACCCCCAGCCCTGATCCCCATGCCCCCAGGCCCTTGAGCTCCCTCCACCTCTTCCCATGAACATCACACCTTGTTCCCTGCCCAAGCAGTGTGCAATACAACAGAGGGAGGCAGGTGGGGATTGATGGGTGAGGGGTTTGGGGGACAGGGGGAAGAGGGGGCATGGTCAGGTGGGGAGTGTTTGAGGTTTGCAAGTGAGAAGGTTTGGCAAGAAGACAGAGAGACGTAGAGACAGAGGTAGAGCAGAGGGATAGAGACAGAGGAACAAAAAGAGCAGCAGTGAGAAGGCAAAGGGAGAGAGAGGCAGAAGAGACAGAGACCAGGCAGAGATAAAAGATGAGAAAGAGGCTGAAATGGAATAAGAGAAAGCCCCACACCCAGCCTCCTTTCTTCCACTGGCAAGGTGGGGGCTTGGTATGGTTTGGGGAGATCCCCTGACTACCATTCTCAGTAGGAGGAAATAAAAAATCCATTCTTAGCTTCTTCCCTTTCTCCCTCCAGCAGTGGCCAGGGGAAGGGAAGCGAGGGCAGGGGCAAAAGTAAGGATTTTGGAATTTTATTTATTTATTTATTGTGACTTTTCATTTTTTGGTATTTGGCTTTACTGAAATAGAAGGGCCCCTGCCCACTGTGCCCCATTTCTCCCTTATTACCCACCTACCCACCCACTGTTCTCCCTCAATACCCACCTACTTAAGCACTTGTATAAAGCCTCCAGGGTTGGGAATGGGAGTAGAGGGCAAGAGGGCTAACACATGGAAGTTTCCAACCCATAATCACCCAACTTAACCTTCCTGAGCCAAATGGGTTGAACTGAATTCCAGCAGTCATGGAAACTGGTAAGAGGTTAGGGTTTAGGAGCTGGGGGTGGGGAGAAGGGGAGGGGAGCACCCTCAACATTCAGGATCTGTATGAGAGCCACTAAATTAACCCTCATATCCACCCTCATAGTCCTGAGTTATTTAGCCAGAGGGTGTGGCCCACATATGCCCAAATTCCCCCCAGCTAAGAGAGAGACCAAAGAGCCTGTGGAATACCCCTACTCCCAGCCTCTATCTTCAGGTCAATAAAAAAAAGTATAGAGATCCCAGAGTCCCAGGTCTGGGAAGGGTTAGGAGGAGTCAAGAAATGAGTAGTAAGAAGGTTGAAGGTTACAGGGCATTTGAATCCAAATCACTGCTCTGGGCTAGGGAATAGAGCCAGCAGACCAAGATGGAAGGGATTCTGGAGGGGGGACATTCTAGTTCCTCCAAACCCAAAGCTCAGGGTGGAAGGGGGGAGAACAAGGGAGCAGAGTGTCTATAATTATTTTTATCTTTTATTTTTGGAATCTAGCAGTACCTGGCAGCAGGGAGGGGACAATACAATGGGGAAGGAAAAAGCATCTGACAAGGCCAGTTAGAGCAGAGGATTAGAAGGATGGAGACTCCCTGGTTTGGAAGGCTAGGAAACAGGCAGGGACTTGTTGCCACTCCAAGTCACTAGCTGGGCCTATTCATTCCTCCCATAATCCTGACCCACCATCCTCTGGACTCACTGTGCCTCAGTTTCTTCCCCTCGATGGAATGAGAAATAGCAGCACCCGCCACAGCCAAGAGATGAATTCTGAGCACTTACCACGGGCACTTTATGGACATAAAATACCTCTCGCTGTGGGACAGATAACCAGGGCACCAGAGTAGTGGTGAAGAGATGTGAGGCTTAGAGGAGTCACAGGCTTCAGAGTACAAGTTCCCCTCTGCCTCCCAGCTGGACAGTGTGCCTGAAGCCAAGGAGTTGAGATTCTCCTGATCCACACCCTATCCATACCTCACCACAGACCTCTTGGCTCCAGGCAAGAGCCTAGAGGATGTCAGGAGAGGAGATGAAGAACCTTCAGCAAAACCGTCACTCTAAGTAGAGCCAGCAGTTATGGGTCTGATGCAAACAGTACTGGACTAAAGCCCGGCCTGGAGAGATGACCTGGAAGGCCTGTTCTTCCCGAGTATGACTCTCCTGACTGGCCCAGGTAGAAGGGGCAAAGGTATGTGACCACCCCTGGGAAGGTGAGCTTTAGTGTCTTCTTCCCATTCCCATAGTGAAAAAATGAGATGAGGTGTTTTGGTACAGGAATGGGCAAGGGCTGTTAAGTATTTCAACTCGCCTCCCATATAACAGCTATGCTAACCCCCAGCCTCTCCTCCCTGGCCCTGTTCTTCATCCTTCCTTCTACCCCAATCTTGGAGCACAAGATACACCTGACAACACCATTCACATTTCCTTGGTTGAAGGAGAGGAACAGAGAAGTGAAGAACAGAAGATGCCTCCTCCAAGATCAAATGCTCCGGTCTCCTGATCTTGGCACAGGGTGGGGGTTGGGCAATAGACATCAGGTGACTTCCCTCTACAAATTCTAGAGAGCTGGAGCATTAGACTTGGGGGACACTTAGACTATGCCACTTTAACACCGCCAAATAATGACCTTTGTTGGGGGAGGGTCTTTTTCTTTTGAACATAAATCTTAAGAGTTGAAATCTCATTTCCTTGGTCCCCCTCACCCCCAAAGAGGCATGGGGTTAAAGAGGCTTGGAGGCACAGTCCAGCAACCTAGTGGGAACTAGCACCCCCTCTCCCACTTTATGTTGTGTGTGGACCTGGCCAGTGCCCCTCTGATCATAAGTAGTGTAATTATTATTTACTTTGTGTATTTGTTACACCATGTGTGTGATTGCCTTTGTTTGTTAAGGGTGACTGAGGAGTATGGGGATGACAGGGGCACTGGAATGCCGGGAAAGGACTTCTTCACTGAGATCAAGGCTTCCTGGAGGGAACCATTGCAAAAAGGCCATCTGGCAGTTTTCAAGTTATGTGACAGAGGGCAAGGATGGCCATAGGGTGCTCTGAGTTTTGGGACGGTCACATGACACAATCCAGCACTTGAACCTGAAAAAAAAAAATAAATAAAAGCAGTCAAAGAGTTTAGAATTCAGTGATGAACTCTTCTCCCTAATCAAGCGCCACATTTATTTATCAGAGACCAGGAACAAAAGAGGCTCTGACAGGATGAAACCTTGTGTTCAAAGAAGATGGGGGTTGGGGGTGGTGGTGGTTTTGGGAGCAAAAAAAACATTAGGGGTATTTGGGATGAGGGTGGGGACATATATAGTCCAAGGGAGGATGGGCAGAGAATGGGAAAGGGAGGGGACCTGCAACAACTCCTCTCTGGATAACTTGATCCAAAACAGTCCCAAAGATTACCAAAACCCTCTTCTAGGCTCACACTAACAGAAGATCTGTAGGTTCTCTTGAGATGATCCAGCTAATATCTGTCCCATTCTCCTACAGTTCCCTGATCCTAGGTTTCCTCAACAAAGTTTCACCAAAATCCACAAACCAAACCAACATAGCCTTCAACTTGTAAATGTACCAAGATGATTCAGCATCTTAAATAGTCTTTCTCTGATTCAGCCATAAAAATGTTTCCCATGTACCTAGAACAAAAGAATATTGCCTAATTCACATTTAAAAAGCAAGCAAACAAACAACAACAAAAAACAAAGGAAAGCTCCTATCACATCAACCTGATCTGTAATAGGGGCCAGGGCCACTGTGGGTTCAGTGTGCCACCATGTTTTCCCTGTCCTGTCAGTTCTGTCAGTAGACTGACCCCTCAGACCAACTACAACAATAAGGTTGAAAGAGGATGAAAGTGCTACATACTCTATTTTCCCAAGGAACTGCTTTATCCACACCTACTCCTAGAGTTTGGCTTGAGCTAAAAATAGGTTTTCTCTCTCATCACTCATTTCCTATGTTGAAAGGACACCTAGAAGAGATTGCCGGATGATTTTTATCCCCAAACAACCCCCCACCCAATGCATGAGTAGCTATCCTAGTCTCTTCCTTCGCCCATTTTTAGGATGCCAGGGCCCCATGCTAAGAACCAGCAAGCAGTGGCATTTATAGCTTCTGATCCTTAGTGAAGCAGAGGCAGGGAAGTCAATGCCCCAGGCCACAAGGTCAGCTTTCCTGCCCCTGAGCTGGAGTATGGGAGCAATTAGGACTCCCACCTCTTCCCACCCTCAGAATCCCTACATGCATCTGCACATGCAGCGCTTGAGCACATACACTCACAAACACAGTCAAATGAATCTACTCAGCTCCCTCCCTACCCTCTGGCTGGAACCTACTCAGGGAAAAGAAATATTTCCACTGTAAGTCACCTAGTAAAATTAAGAGTTTACTGAATGATTACTATGCAAACTATGGTAAACAAATTGTGCTGAATACATAATCTATTATCAATTTTCATAGGGTCGCTACTGGGTAGTCTGGAAAGTCATGGAATGATTTGCCCAATCTGAGCCAGTAGAATTAGTATGGAGGAATGAGGAATTACATCTAAGTAGTTGCTACACAATATTCCACTCTAATCTGTTCTAGTAATAGTAATCTGAGAGGCAGAAAAACTAAAGGCAGGGAAAGAAAAGGACAAGAAAATTTTTTCTTTATTTCTAAAGAGAAAGCTGGGATCACCCTGGGCACAAAGGGTATGCAAAGGTATGAAACCTGCCATTATTTTTCAATCCCTTTGAAAGTAAAAAAACAGGAATGTGGACATGTAGCAAGAGGGGGAGGTTAGATTTTAGTGGATTTCAAGAATCAGAGGGAAGACATTACCTGTGAGAGGCCCACACGGAAGAGAACAGAGAAAAAGTTATTCTCCCTTATATTAAGTTCCTTTCTTCCCCCTCATCTGTTTCTCATGTCAGACATGGCAATACGACTCAAACCCAAGAAGTCCTGCTCTTATTCATGTCTTCCTTCCTATAGCTCTCACCAGTACAGAAACTTCTAGCCTTCTATCTTCAGAAGTTCCTAGGAGTTGGAGTAGGGGGAAGGGCATTTTGGGGTGATGGTGGAGAAAAAGAACGATCCCATGGTTCTCAGAGAACCATAAAAAGGCACAGATTTATAGCTGAGAAAGGTAGTTCCCTCCACATCTTTTATAGACTCTCTCATTAAGAGCTTCCAGGTATGCAGAGAATGTCACAGCTTCAGGACAGGGAAAAGAGGACTGGAGTCAGCTAACTATATCTGGATCCTAGATCAGCTACACTAGGGCGAGTGGGGGATAGAAAGGAAAGGTACTTGGATCTTAGATAATGAATTCCAAGCCTGGATGCTTTTAAAGGGACTTACTATGTTAAAATTTGAATTATTAAAAAAGGCAGGCATCCTGAATTTTCATACACTCAAAAAGTATGCAAGGAATGACTACAATGAGACAGGAAGAGGAGGATTTGGTGATCAGGTTTGGAGATGAACGACTTCTGACCAACATAAGAACAGCTGCTGGAATTGGATGAAAAAGGTTATTAAAAAATCCATTTAGGGGCACCTGGGAGGTGCAGTCAGGTAAGTGTCCCACTTCAGCTCAGGTCACATGATCTCACTGTTCTTGAGTTCAAGGCCCACATTGGGCTCTGCACTGACAGCTCAGAGCCTGGAGTCTGCTTCAGATTCTGTGTCTCCTCCTCTCTCTACTACCCTGCTCACACTGTCTTTCTCTCTCCTAAAAACAAACGTTAAAAAATTTTTTTAACAAAGATGATGATGAAGAGACAAAGTGAAGAAAACTTCTGAAGGACCCAGTGCTCTATTCCTATACCTATTTCTTACTTTTCCCATCCTTGGGTAGAAAACCCTTACTGAATCTATAGTCTCTCTCAAGCTACAAAACAACTAATTTTCTGTGGTTCTGTTTTCAAATGAAGTAAGAGACACAGTAAAGAGAGGAAAAGTTAGCCTCAAGATCAGGGCCTGGAGAAAAGAAAAGGAAGGCAAACAGAACAGGCCAGAAGGAAGAGAGGGAAGGAAAAGTTTAACCAGTGTTCCCTTTTGTTCACCTCTCCAAAGTCTCAAATTGGGGCAATTTTCACAATAAATAGGCAATCTTTGGATCTGCTCTCCAAGGCATAGTTTTTTTAAAGCATCTAAACTTAGGTCCCCATCCTACTCAGCTACCAAAGAGGCATTGTGGAAGGAGATTCTTGTTAGGAAGGAATTCAAACCATTACTTTTCTATTAACCACAAAACCAGGAGGGTTTTCAGTAGAAACTGAAATAAGGAATTACACCACAGCAACACAGGATCTGATCAAGGTATGAAAGTCTTCACGTAAGGTGCCAGGCATTTAAGTTTTATTCTAAAAAACAAAACAAAAAAAACCAAAAACTAACCTTACAGAGATGTCTAGAAATAAAGAGTAAGAGGAGAAACCCTATACCAACATATCCAAAAAAGATTAAGTAGGATGTCTCAAATCTAGGTGAAACATCAAATACAAACAAGTAGCCTGCTTAGAGCCAAACCTAAGAGGCTTAGCAAGGAAAAGGAGTTTTAGTAATATCTAAGAAACACAACCACTAAAACTGTATACTTCTGTAACAGAAGACAACAAATTAGCACAGGATTTGATTAGATAGAATTGTAGAAGCTTCCAGGGGGGCCTGGCTGGAAGAGCATGCTTTTGATCTCCAGACAGATCTATCTTGAGTTCACTGAGCCCCAAGCTGGGTGTAGAGATTACATACATACATACATAAACAAACAAACTTAAAAAAAAAAAAAAAATAGAGGCCTCCAGTCCACTGCTTCCTAATGACCTAGATAACAATTATTAACACCGCTGACCATCTTCTGTCTTGCTTTGAATCCCTACTTTCTTCTAGCTCTGAGGGGTAACTGACCCATCTCCTTTCCTGAACTGCATAACCAGTAGGGTTCCACATATTGGCTCTGACTGAAACAACCAGATAGTATCATACCAGGTCACTCTTGAAAATAGGGTCCTAGGGGCGCCTGGGTGGCACAGTCGGTTAAGCGTCCGACTTCAGCCAGGTCATGATCTCGCGGTCTGTGAGTTCGAGCCCCGCGTCAGGCTCTGGGCTGATGGCTCAGAGCCTGGAGCCTGTTTCCGATTCTGTGTCTCCCTCTCTCTCTGCCCCTCCCCCGTTCATGCTCTGTCTCTCTCTGTCCCAAAAATAAATAAACGTTGAAAAAAAATTTATAAAAAAAGAAAATAGGGTCCTGCTGGTCTCCTTAATAGGGACACGGAACTCCATTCCCTAACAGACTATCAATCATCAGCCCTTGTATTTATATCATTTGCACCCCCTAACACTCAGGGTTCCCCCATGTTCTACTCCTGTGGGTCACGCCAACCTGCCAAAGCAAAGAGTCAGGGTGAAACTTGGCCTCTTCATAGAGGATAAAGAATAAAAGGATGCTTGTGAGTATGAGAGAAGGGAATAAATAGGCTTAAAGGGACAGACTCAAATCCTTTTCCTTATTCTCTTTTGTAAAGGATAAAGGTCTTATGGCTAATTTCCTGTAATATTTGCCCCTGAAGCTCCCCCTTATCTAGTCTAATCTGGCCCCAAGAACTCAAAGGAGCATCTGATAAAACGCATTGTTTTCTTTTCTATTTGTGTTTTATTAACAAGCAAAATAATAATTAAAAAACAACACAAGAACAACAACCTTAAAGTTGGAACAGCAATGAGTCAAATTGCTGCTGAAGTTCCTGGATGCACCCGGGGTACATGCTCTCTCACTGTGAGGCAGGACCTAGGCACATGACTGTGCATTTATATATATGACCAAGAAAAGTCAGAGAGATGGAAACCACTGGAGAACAGAAAGCATTAAGAGCTTTTCATCAGGCAATCCCAAAGCGCTCTGCCCTTTTCCTCTTCTTTGCCTGTAAGGAAGAAGCAAGAAGAAAAAAATTAGATTGCAAGACAACAGTGGCCTGGGTTCCTGGCTGCTTTAATCCAAACTCACATGAGCTATCACAAGGTTCAAGAAGGAGGGAAGACCCAGGCTTAAGCTTGCTAGCCAGAGATTTCATTCCTGAATCTCTCTAGTTATCCAGTTAGAGCTGGGAAGGTCTGGTGGGAAAGGAGGGGAGAAGACTGTAGGGAGTGGGGAGTAGGGAGCGGGGGGAAGAGGAAGAAGAGAATAGTGGTAGAAAAATAGATTCCTGAAGGAGAGGGCCACTCAGCCTTATAGCAAGTTAGTCTGGAAACAATGGACTCTTAACAGGCTGGAGAGTATTCCAGTCAGTGGGGAGATGACAGATCTCACAGGAAAAGAGTTGACCAATGCTATTTTTTCATAGAGAAAGTGAGGAGGATGCCCTTCTGGGCATTAAGCCCCAACCACCAGCTATTCGGTAAGCCTCCAAATCCACAGAGGACACATAAATCTACAATGCTAACAGAATAACTGGGAGGGAAGTGAGTCCTTAATATGAATCTCCTTAAGGGAGTCAGTACTGGAGAGAGGCACAAAATGAGGAGTGGGGGAGAAGGAGATAAAGATGTTTTTGTTCTGGGAGTGACTCACAAACAGCACTGAGTCTTTCATCCTCACTCCAACTACTGCCTCCAGCAGAGGGGACTTTTTTTTTTCATTCCATCCACACAGGAAGTTTAATTTAGATTAAAAAGAAGAGTGTAATGGGGCGCCTGGGTGTCTCAGTTGGTTGAGTGACCGACTTTGGTGCAGGTCATGATCTCACGGTTTGTGAGTTCGAGCCCCACATCGGGCTCTGTGCTGACAGCTCGGAGCCTGAAGCCTGCTTCAGATTCTGTGTCTCGGTCTCTCTGTCCCTCCCCCACTCATGCTCTGTCTCTGTCTCAGAAATAAACATTAAAAAAAAAAAAAAAAAAAGAGTGTATAGAGGGGTGCCTGGGTGGCTCAGGCAGTTAAGCACCTGACTCTTGATTTTGGCTCAGGTCATGATCTTGCGGGTTGGGAGTTTGAGCCTTGCATCGGGCTCTGCACTAACAGTGCGGAGCCTGCTTGAGATTCTCTCTCTCCCTCTCTCTCTGCCCTTCCCGCTCTCTCTCTCTCAAAATAAATAAACTTAAAAAAAAAAAAAAAAAGAGTATATAAGCCCAGCCCATTTTACCTGGATGACTGACACAATTCTTTGGAATCAAATAAAAGTTACCTGATTCATGTAAACTCCATCAACCTCTGATGTTACTACTGCTTTACATGCACTGACTCTCCCAACAAAAGCCACTATTCCTTGGCAAGCAACAAAATCCTCATGTGCCTTATCTTGGAGAAGCCAAATGTACCACCTTAGTGAATACCACTAGTTCAACAGTTTCCTTGGCAAAAAGGGAGTAGTTTTACTACAATTAAAACAAGACTTTAAGGGGGCACCTGGGTGGCTCAGTCGGTTAGGCGTCCGACTTCAGCTCAGGTCATGATCTCACAGCCAGTGAGTTCAGGTCCCGCAACGGGCTCTGTGCTGACAGCTCAGAGCCTGGAGCCTGCTTCAGATTCTGTGTCTCCCGCTCTCTCTGCTCCTCCCCCACTCACACGCCCTCGCTCTCACTCTCTCGGTCTCTCAAAGATGGATAAATGTTAAAAACAAAACAAAACAGAAAAACAAGCCTTTAAGTTTACTACTGCTCATTCTGGCGATTCAGTAATTAAGCTGATATTTATAACAGGTAATGCTTTATTCTGAGGCACCTGGGTGGCTCAGTTGGGTGAGCGTCAACTTGGGCTCAGGTCATGATCTCACGGTTTGTGAGTTTGAGCCCATCAGGCTCTCTGCTGTCAGTGCAGAGCCCACTTTGGATCCTCTGTCCCCGCCTCTCTCTGTACCTCCCCTGCTTGTACTCTCTCTCTCAAAACTAAATCAACATTAAAAAAAAAAACAAAAAAACAAAAAACAAAAAAATAGGTAATGCTTTATTCTAAATTAGTAGCACAAAGAATACAAACTTCTTCAAGTTTCTTCCTAAAAGAGATGTAAACTTATCAGATTGTAAAATTTTCAGGGTTTATTTACAAGACTGACTGATATTTATTTATTTTTAATGTTGATTTAGTTTTGAGAGAGCACAAGCAGAGGAGGGGCAGAGAGAAGGAGAGAGAAGATATGAAGCAGGCTCTGCACTGGCAGGCTGACAGCACACAAGCCTGATATGGGGCCTGAACTCGCCAGCCTTGAGATTACCTGAGCTGAAGTCAGACGCTCAACCAACTGAGACACCCAGGCTCCCCAAGACTGACTCTGATATTTATTCATAAAAAGACTTTGTAAGATTTTGAATGTGTTAGGTAATAGATATTCAAAGGTCATTTCCAGGGCTGCCTGGCTGGCTCAGTTGGTAGAGCATGTAGCTCTTGATCTTAGGGTCATGAGTTTAAGCCCTATGTTGGGCATACAGCCTACTTTAAAACAAAACAAAACAATAAAGTCCATCTCCAGAGGTAGATGGAAAGAGGTAAATGTGGATTAAAGGAAGAAAGAACATTGCAAATTCTTTACCACCCAAGAAGTTTCTAGAATTCTAAACATATTTTTTTTTCAACGTTTTTTTATTTATTTTTGGGACAGAGAGAGACAGAGCATGAACGGGGGAGGGGCAGAGAGAGAGGGAAACACAGAATAGGAAACAGGCTCCAGGCTCTGAGCCATCAGCCCAGAGCCGGATGCGGGGCTCGAACTCACGGACCGCGAGATCGTGACCTGGCTGAAGTCGGACGCTCAACCGACTGCGCCACCCAGGCGCTCCCCTAGAATTCTAAACATATTATTTCAACAGTTCTTTATGTAAACCTCAGGTGATACTTGGTCTCCATTATAAATACCTTTTTTTTTTTTTTTTTTTTTTAAATAATTTCTATGCTCAAGGTAGAGCTGGAACTCATGATCTGAGATCAAGAGTCCCATGCTCTACTGAGCCAGGACCCCCATTATTGGTACTCTTAAATTTAAATTTAAACCAAATCAATATTGTCTGTCAAAGCTCTGAGTAGTTTTGCCAGTGCTCAGGGTCTCAGCTAACTCAGTGAGTTACTCCGGTAGATAAACACAAGTCTTTAAAAAACAAACAACAGAGGCCCCCTGGGTGGCACAGTTGGTTAAGCACCCTGACTCTTGATCTTGACTCAGCTCATGATCTCACAGTTCGTGAGTTCAGTGCAGAGCCTGCTTGGGATATTCTCTTTCTCTTTCTCTTTCTCTCTCTCTGCCCCTCCCATGCACTCTCTCAAATTAAATAAATAAATAAACTTAAAAAAAAAATTAAAAACAAAAAAACTATAAATAAAGCGGTAAGAACAAGAAGTCTCATTTGAGTCCACTGACCAGAGGGGAGTTAGGTACAACTAGTGTCTGAGTTGGATACGGTCTTCACTAAATAATCAAAGAAATACGCCAAGCACATAATCAAACACATTGTTACTTACTAAATATAATATGATAGGCTTTGTGTCAAGCATTTTACATAGAATCATCCCTTTTTACATAGAATAATTTCATGCTTAAAATACCACTCCGAGGTAGGTATTATCTCTACTTCCCAGATGATGAAACTGAGGCTCAGAAAAGTGCCATAACTTGTAAGTAATACTAAGTGGCAAAAACACTTTTCAAATCCAAGCTTCTGTGATTCCAAATCTTGTGCTCCTTTCTAGGCTAATTGGCTTTAACACCGAATTAAATGTACTGATGGAATTCAGTGTGGCCACTTTATCCAAACAGATATCAAGCAAAGAACAAAAGATCTTATTACTTGGGCACTTAAGTAGTATGCTGAGGAAGGGGCACCTGGGTGGCTCAGTAGGTTGACTGTCCAACTCTAGATTTCAGCTAAGGTCGTGATCTCATGGTTCATGGGTTCGAGCCCTGCATTGGGCTCTACGCTGGCAGTGTGAAGCCTGCTTGGGATTCTCTCTCTCCCTCCCTCTCTGCCCCTGCCTCTCAAAATAAATAAACTTAAAAAAAAAAAAAAAAAAAAAAAAGGCCCGGGGGGGGGCCCCGAACCTTGGGCTCCGGGGGGGGGTTTTTGGCCCCCATTTGGGGTTTGGCCCCAAATTAAAAAAAAAAAAAAAAAAAAAAAAAAAGGTAGTAGTAGTAGTAGTAGGCTGGGGAAATAATGTTTCTTCACCCTCACTTCCTTTCAAGGGCTCTATGAAGCAGTCTAGGTATATTTTACCTCTGTATCCTCTGTGGTTCCTGTTCCAGCCGAACTTGTGACAATCCCAAATCGTTCCTTCCTCTTTTTCAGTTTCTCATCATCTTCAGACTGTTCAGGGACAAAGAAGAGGATTGAAACAAATAAGCTTCCACTCACAAGACAAAAGAGAATGAAATTATAACTTAATGGTCACAATATGCCAGCCAATCTTGCACTAAGAACTAAGTTATCACACAAACAGAAAAAAACAGGAAACTGAAAAAGCAAGCATACAGTATGCCATCCCTAAGAATGACAAAAAACTTAATTTTAAGTAGGGCCTCAATATTCATAAGACACGTGGAGTCAAGAAAACAAACAAAATACCCATACAACAAATTTCTGTGAAAAAACTTCTGTAATTCAGACATATGGAACACTGAGGCTTCAGTAACACCTAAGGACAAAAGGTTAGTAGGAGACACCCAAACTATTTGTTGAACACTGCTTACAAGTTCCATTTACTTGCCAAGGATTAGAAGGGAAAGACACCAGAATGATGTTTCTGAAGAACATACAAAGAAAGCCAAGCATTATGAATGCCCAGCAAAGTCACAGAAGGCTCTGCATAGTTTGAAATGATTTTGAAAAAAGGGGAGTCAAGAAATTAGCTGCAGTCATCTAAGAGAAAAGATGCTCTGGACCTTTCCCAAGCTTCTAAGAGATTTATGATATTTGCCCTATAACTGGAGAGAATATTACAGCTAGTATGCATTAGAGCTGGTCATTCTCCTATAGCTATTTTAATGACTGAGCTAATGTTCACATCTAACACTGTTCAAAATTAAGAGGCTCATATATATTCTCATCAGGACCTAAACCCTGCCAATTTATTTACCCCACTTTAAACAGTTATTTTCGGGGCACCTGGCTGGCTTGGTGTATCCAACTCTTGATCTCAAGGCTGTAAATTCGAGCCCCACGTTGAATATAAAGATTATTTAAAACTAAAATCTTAAAACAAAAACAAAACAAAATTATTTTCTCCTTTTCCACCTTCCCCCCCACACCCAATCACCAATAATCAAAACCATAGCCCTGGGATTAGTAAACATATAAAATCAGGGACGCCTGGGTGGCTCAGTCGGTTAAGCATCCGACTTCAGCTCAGGTCACGATCTCGCAGTCCGTGAGTTCGAGCCCCGCATCGGGCTCTGGGTTGATGGCTCAGAGTCTGCAGCCTGCTTCCGATTCTGTGTCTCCCTCTCTCTCTGCCCCTCCCCTGTTTATGCTCTGTCTCTGTCTCAAAAATAAATAAACTTAAAAAAAAAAATTAAAAAAAAAAAAAAAACATATAAAATCAGATGGGCTCCCTGGGTGTTCTTCCATCCAGAAGGATTTTAAAGAATTTGGCACACATCTAGACAAAGATCCTATCCTATCCGTATATCTCATGAGACCCTCTACTCCATACATACATACGCACCCTCACCAAGGGCTAGGACAGTTTCTTTGACTTTATTTACAAAAGGTAACCAATATAAGGTTAAGTCAATAGTTCAAACAAACTTTCGAACATACTTCTGTGTGATGCTCCTGAGCTAATTTTTTTTTTTTAAACCCCAGAGAGTTCATATCCTGCAGTCTGAAAGTAGGTTGTATAAGACAGTCAAAAGAAAGGCAATCAAGAGATCTACAGAAACACATTAATTTTTTTAAATTTTATTTTTGAGAGAGACAGAGACAGCGTAAAAGAGAGAGGGAGAGAGAGAATCTCAAGCAGGCTCCACTCTGTCAGCACAGAGCCCGATGCTGCACTCGAACTCACAAAACCACGAGATCACGACCTGAGCCAAAACCAAGAGTCGGACTCTTAAATGACTGAGCCACCCAGGTGCCCAAGAAACACAGGAATTTTTTAAAACCTCTAACTCTCATCCCCAAGGAGTTGCCTTTGTTCCTATGACCACAGAAGCCACCACTTTGGCCAAAAACAGAGCAGCTATCCAACCTTCTGCGTTTGTTTAACTAGTCCAGTTCTCCGAACACAGTAGGCAGGAATACTTTCTTGGTCTTACTTTGGTTCTTTCAGCTTGAGAAGCATGTTTATTTTCTCCCTTTTGCTGTACCTGCCTTCTAGTAAGTTAGAAAGAAGTCAAGAGGGGTGCCTGAATGGCTCAGTCAGTTAAGCGCCTGACTCGATTTCAGCTCAGGTCATAATCTCTTCGGTTCATGAGTTCAAGCCCCACATCAGGCTCCGCGTGGACAGTGCAGAGCCTGGTTGGGATTCTTGCTCTCTGCCCCTCCTGTGCACAGTCTCTCTCTCTCAAAATAAATAAATAAACTTAAAAAAAGAAAGAAAAAGAAAGGAGCCAAGAAAGGTTGGTGGCTATGAAAGACTGAAGTATCCAACACACACAAGTTCTCACTTAATCACAGTGTATTACTAAGAAAAAAATATTGCCTACATAGTTTTTCTTTTTCTGCCTTTTTCATTATAACCATCAGCAAGTCCATAGTGGGTACATAATTGATGCAATCTAAACTACTGTAAAACACTGAGCCAGGTTTGAAGAAAAAAAGTATTCTTGTTTGTAATAATCATAAATTAAAATAATGATATTACTGTCACTAACATCTGAGTGCGTACTATATGCCAGGTACTGTATGAAGTTCTTTACATGCAGTTATCTCATTTACGTTTTTTTTTTTTTTTTTTAGTAGGCTTCAAACCCAGCATGGAGCCCAGTGCAGGGCTTGAACTCACACACGACCCTGATATCAAGACCTGAGTGGATATCAAGAGTTGGATGCTTAACTGAGTCACCCAGGCACCCTTACTTTTAAAATTAATTAATTTTTTTAGTAACTCTACTCCTAACATGGGGCCTGAACTCAAGACCCCAAGATCAAGAGCTGCATGCTCTTCCAACTGAGCCAGCCAGGCACCCCTCATTTACTTCTTACAATAATCTCAAACACGGTAAGTTTGTACTAAATAGGTATGTACTATTACATACAAAGTAGGCACTATGACTAAATTCATTTCATAGATAAGAAAACTAAGACTTGGAGAAATTAAGTAACCTGACCAAAGTCTCACAAATAGTAAGTGGCAGAGCCAGGAATGGAACCTAGGACATTTTACTCAACCCACTTTCCTAACTTTACCATTTCCTTAGGTATCTCACATAAGCATTTCTTTGGAAGAACAGTAGCAGAATGGAAGAACTGCTTAATTCCTAAAGGAAGATGGATTACTAGGACCCTTAGCTAAAGGTAGTTGTAAACTACTTCAACAATTTCCATATCAAATAACCTGGGTCAATGCTAGGATCCCATCCTCTTTTCTGCCATAACATATGCCTCCACACTGTAACTAACTAGGGATCTAGGGAAAGGACTCCAGTTCGTAATCTTATACTAAAGATTTTCTCAACTGAATTTGTTTCTAATTTTGCCTAACTGGCTACTCCATCTGTTGAACTGTAATAAAAGAATTAGGAAGGTTTCCAATGAACACAGCTCTCATATATTTTTCCTTACCAAAGTCACTAGGAAAAGTTTTCTTGATTTCATCTACCACCATGTAGATAAAAGTAAGATAAAAATGGAGCACTCAAAATGAGAATCTCTATAGAATATTCTAGATGAAAGCTCTCAATTTCATGAAGTCTCCAGGCCAAGCACGGTATTAGGGGTAATAAAAGGAGCATCCACACCCGTCATGAGGAAAGGCAAGAAAGACTAGATCGTATATTGCTGAACTATCACTATATACTTATTTTCATTCAATTCAGAGGTAGGGGTACTTTTAGCAAGTTCAAATTACAGACAGGGAGATGGTACTTTTGAAACACAGCCCTTCTCCCTCCTCCCCGCCCCCCCCCCCCCCCCCCCAGTGCAAACCCTGGGACCGCTCCCTTCACAAATCTCATCACAAAGCCTATGTCTATTTAGAATGTGTGGGACAGCCTTTCCTCTGGTTCTCTATTTTGCTACATCCTCTATTTTGCTACAAAATGGGGATTTTCACTTCCAAATTAAATTTCCTGTGCTTCCTTTTGAACTAAGAGGTGAGGAAAGACTGAGGGAGGAAAAGAAAGGAGAGGGGGCACACTTCTCTAGCCACTAAGTCTAGGGTCAGAGAGTTCTCCATGAGCTTCCCTTTTTAATCAGACCTTTGGTATCTCTACTGGAGATCCAGGCAGAGCATCTGCTGCAAATCTACCAGGGGCTCTAGGAGGAAAAAAAAACAATACAGATCCCCCACCTCCCACCCCCTACAAACAGCCTGCCCACCCCTCACCCGCAGAGACCAGTGAGGGTTTTATTTATTTTGTGCATGCCTGCCCTTCCCTCCCCACCCAGAGCCCCTCAGCTCCCCTCCTAAAGCCTCTTTCCTCCTTGCCCTGCAGGGAAAGTGCACAACAGGCCCAGTAAATCAACACAGTTCTAATGATCTCTCTCACTTGACCCTTCTAGCGTGACGGTGTCGCATGGAAACAAACGTACAATAAACTTCACTCCATCTTTAGCTCCTTGCTGACAGGTTTTGATTCATGGGATGGTGAGACCCATCTGAGGGAAATTACCTCGATCAAAACGCATCTCTCTCTGCATTCATCAGGCCAGTACTCCCTCAGGCCATGCTCAAGTGCACAAATGGGGTTGTGCATCTGCAGGCAGCACTGACCCCTCTAGCTCAGTGTCATATGCATTTGCAAACCTTTCCCGTCTTGATTCTCCCCCCACTTCCCTCCCGCAAACCTTCAACCACTAACAAATCCTTTTTTTTCCCCATGTATGCTCCTGTGTGGGAAGAATAGTGCTGGAATCTAAAGTGCCCTTATTTCTTATCAAGTGGAAACTCCTCAAAACATATAACTTGTATCCAAAACCAGAAAAGGAACCTGTCCTTACTGACTAAACACAGGCACTGGAAGTTCAGATGGATCCATATACTTCACTTGCCCCATCCTCAAGACTTAAAGAGCAAGCCAACTGACTGATAGCCAGTAATTTCAGCATACATAATCCTTCTATCTCCCAATAACTACCTTGTCTTTCTTTTTAAAAGCTCGTTGATAAAAATAAGAGAGTTGTGCAAAAGATGAGAGAGCCCATATACAAAACACAGGACAGAAAGCAAGGTATATATTTAAAAAGCCAAATACCCCATGAATCACTATCAATGTATTTTCCATCATGGAATAAGATAGTTCTAAACTAAGCTCTTCAGACAAATTCTTCAACTTTCCAAATTCACTTTTCTTGTTTCCCTTTCATATTTGGAAAATCCTCAGGCAACATAAAGAAAACAATGCCTTCTAGAAAGAAAAGACTGAGACATTCAAGACTACCCTGAGATATAAATTACATGTGTGAAAGCACTTGTATATAGGGACTATTATATAAATATTCAATAAATGATAGCTATTATTTCTACTGCAACCTTCCTCCTGGTCTTTGAAACAAAGTCTGAGACCACCAACAAAATTCCGAAGATAATAATACCATTTATTTATCTTCTACATTAGAAGCAAAGTCATCAAAAGTAGGTAAGGGGGCTCCTGGGTGGCTCAGTCAGTTAAGCATCTGACTCTTGATTTTATCTCAAGTTATGATCTCACAGTTTGTGGGTTCGAGCCCCATGTGGGGCTGTGCACTGACAGTGCGGGGCCTGCTTGAGATTCTGTCTCTCTCTCTCAAAATTAAAAAAAAAAAAAAAGTAGGTAAGAATCTTGGGGTGCCTGGCGGGTTCAGTCTGAAGACCATGCAATTCTTGATGTCAGGACCATGAATTCAAGTCCCAAGTTGTGTACAGAGATTACTTAAGCGAATAAATAAAAACTTAAAACAAAAAAAGTAGGGACACATGGGTGACTCAGTTGGTTAAGCATCCAACTTCAGCTCAGATCATGATCTCAGTTTGTGAGTTCAAGCCCCGTGTTGGGCTCTGTGCTGACAGCTCAGAGCCTGGAACCTGCTTCAGATTCTGTGTTTCCCTCTTTCTGTTCCTCCCACTACTCACACTCTGACTCTTTCTCTCAAACATAAACATTAAAAAAAAAAAGTAGGTAAGAATCAGACCCATTACCAAGACAACAAAGAAACTCCCTTTGTCTGCAAAGTGAATGAATATTTGGAATGATGAGTAGATTTAGGGTTAAAGTGTGGCAGAGTAAGTAATGAGACAAAACCAGTCTTCTCCAACAAGTATTATTAACCATCTTCTTCTGAAACCCTAAAAAAAAATTTATGCTGCCAGGCTTTACTGATTTCATTAAATCTAACAATTAATGACAACACCAAAAATATCTAGATAATATCCAAGGGAACAGAGCAAGGATCCAAACTCTAACTCTGTAGACCCAATCTTAGGTACTAACTATAAAGGCCCCTGAGGAATTGCTTTCACTGAATTACAGACATCAGTTTCCACTGATAGTTTGGAGCCTAATGTGGGGCTTGAACTCACAAACCATCATGACCTAAGCTGAAATCAAGAACTGGAATCTGGGCACCTGGGTGGCTCAGTCAGTTAAGCGGCCAACTTCGGCTCAGGTCATGATCTTGCAGTCTGTGAGTTCGAGCCCCGCGTCGGGCTCTGTGCTGACAGCTCAGAGCCTGGAGCCTGTTTCAAATTCTGTGTCTCCCTCTCTCTGACCCTCCCCCGTTCATGCTCTGTCTCTCTCTCTCTCAAAAATAAATAAACGTTATAAAAAAAAATTTTTTTTTGAAGAATTGGAATCGGGGAACCTGGGTGGCTTAGTCAGTTAAGCGTCCGACTTCAGCTCAGGTCATGATCTCACAGTCCGTGAGTTCAAGCCCCACATGGGGCTCTGTGCTGACAGCTCAGAGCCTGGAGCCTGCTTTGGATTCTGTGTCTCCCTCTCTCTCTCTGCCCCTCCCCTGCTCATGCTCTGTCTCTATCTCAAAAATAAATAAAAACATTAAAAAAAATAAAAAAAAGAATTGGAATCAACTGAGTCACCCAGGCATTCCTCCATCAACATTCTAAATAATACCACAAAATTAATCCATTCATCCACTAGTCATTCAAATATCTACTTAGTGTCTAGGTTAGGCACTGTTCTGGCATTGGGAACAGAGATGAGTAAGACAAAGATCCTTAACCTCATGGGACTTATGAATTTATGACTGAGTTCTGGTAAAGATGTATACTATTGTTTATTATATTACTGCATTATGAGGACCCATTGGGAAATTTTCTTTCTGGTCCCCAGATGTAAAATAATTATGCTTTTGCTGATCAACTTGTAAGTTTTTACCTTCTGAACCCTGTGAATCACTGGAAACACTCTGTGTTTTTTCCTATTGATAGCTATAAAATTTGGAGCCAAATGTATGGTCTGTCTCTGGTAAGCGGTTTTGATAATATTTCTATTAGCCAGAAGTATTAAGGTGAGAGAGAAGTATTAAGGTGAGATCTAGAGACAGTGATCCACTACCCAGATCCCTAGACAGAAGCTTAGAAGATGAAGTGAAGTTAGTCACAGGGTTGCTGCTGGTGCCTTAAGAACTTACTCCTCTCGGGGAACCTGGGTGGTTCAGTCGATTGAGCATCCAACTTCGGCTCAGGTCATGACCTCATGGTTTGTGAGTTTGGTCTCACTGCTGTCAGCGCAGAGCCTTCTTCAGATCCTCTGTCCCCCTCTCTCTGTCCCTCCCCTGCTTGCGCTCTCTCAAAAATAAACATTTAAAAAAAAAAAAAAAAAAGAACTTATTCCTCTCTAAATATGATGGGATTAATTAGAAAACACTTCAGTGCCCCCAAGAAGGAAAAAGAGAGGGAAAGGAAGTACCAGGTTATTACTAGACATATTAAATTAAGGGCTCTTGTCAATGGTTTGCATGGCATATATATACTATAGCCAGGAATTAAGTCCTAAACGGAAGATCAGCTACAACAATCAGCAGCCTGAAATTCACAGACACTTTCTAAAGTGATTGTTTCTTTCTATGGCAAAGGGTAGCAAGAATATCCAAGATGGAGTAGATTCTAGCTTTGTTATCTTCCAAACCCAATCTGCATCTTCAAGATACAATCTTATTACCAATGCCATCCTGAATCATCAAAAGAAACTAGGAGTGGCTTGCTGGCTCAGTTGGTAGAGCATGCAACTCTTGATCTACGGGTTGTAAATTCAAGCCCCATTCTGGGTACAGAGATTACTTAAAAAAATAAAATACTGGGGCACCTGGGTGGCCTCAGTTGGTTACACGTCCAACTCTTGATTTTGGCTCAGGTCGTGATCCTAGGATTGTGGGATCAAGCCCCACACGGGGCTCCACACTGAGCATGGAGCCTGCTTAAGATTCTCTCTCTCTATATATGCTAATTTGGATGTAAATTTAAAAAAATAAAATTAAAAAAAAGACTTTAACCATCAAACATGTCTTAACAAACTAAAAGACTTTCTCTTAAACCTAAATTTTCCTTTTGTTAAGAATAAAATGAAACTACCCCCCCAAAAAGATTCTCTCTCAAAAATAAAATAATAAAGTAAAATAAAAACATATACACACACACACACACACACGTATTTGAGAGAGAGAGAGAGAGAGAGAGAGAGAGAGAGAGAGAGACAGAACGAGCAGAGGAGGGACAGAGGGAGAGAAACAATCTTAGGCAGGCTCCACGCCCAGTGCAGGACCCAAAGAGGGGCTTGATCTCACAACACAGCGAGATCATGACCTGAGCCGAAAGCAAGAGTTGGATGCCTAACAGACTGAGCCACCCAGGTGCCCCCAAAAATAAAATCTTAGAAGAAGAAGAAGAAGAAGAAGAAGAAGAAGAAGAAGAAACAGAAACAACAACAACAACAACAACAACAACAACAACAACAACTAGGAGAAACAAAATAGCGACCCAAATGTAACCAAGACTTTTTTAGGGAACTGTAATTCCCAAAACACAAAACAAAAGTATTTACTGAATTTAAATGTAAGATATCCTCACTACTGGGGTGCCTAGGTGGCTCAGTCAGTTGAACAACCGACTTCGGCTCAGGTCATGATTTCATGGTTTGTGAGTTCCAGCCCCATGTCGGGCTCTGTGCTGACAGCTAAGAGCCTGGAGCCTGCTTTGGATTCTGTGTCTCCCTCTCTCTGCCCTCCCCCCACTCGTGCTCTGTCTCTCCCTGTCTTCAAAATAAACATTAAAAAAAAAAAAAAAAAAAAGATATCCTCACTATTCTCAGAGGAGACCAAATGAATTAACCAAGCCAGACATTTTCCCTGGTCAGTGCAACGGCTCATCACTCATCATCCCTCCTTATACCATGTTTGAGAAGCAGAAATTTCAATCTAAACAATTCAGTCAGAGATATCCTTATAAGCAGAAAAAGACACTTCAGGGAAGCTCAGGTACTACTATGAGTTGGAGCAGGCTGTTCTCCTAGAACTGTTTTAATGACAGCTATTCTTCACATTCAACACTCTTCAATGTAAGAGTCTCCTATATATTTCCATCACGACATAAACTCTGCCATTTTATTTACCTCACTTTAACAGTTATTTTCTCAGAAGTCTTTTGCCTGGAATGATAGAACAGAGACTAAGAGCGAGCCAAGATGGGTTGCATTTCAAAAATAACAAATAATTGTCCCCTTTTGTAAGCGAATTATCATACAAAAATGTTAATAGTTCTCAGGCCAGTCTGATTTTCCAAGGGAATGTAAGGTAAGAGTCAGGCAAAAAGAAAAGGAAGAGCTTTATGGGCACTTTCCTGACTCTCACCGCCACGTGACTGATGTCAGGATGAAAAGCAGAGGCTGGGGGCTTTCAAGCGATGGTAGATTAATAATGACATGGCCTTGACTTCCCAGAGGTAAAGGTTATGAAACACTCTAGGGTAAGTGGGCTTCCAATTTCATACTCTCAGAGTGAATGACAGCAACTGATGGTTTTTCTCTCAGAAACACTGCAATGCTTCAACACACAGCTGTCACCTCCCTGTCCCAGTTTCTGAAATTCATCTGAACATGTTTATTCCTGAGCCTGCTTATGCCAGTCAGACCACAGAAGATAAGGTGGTCCTAAACACTAATGCACAGAAGCTAACTAAAAAAGACAAAGGTGAAGGGCTGGACTAGCAAAGGGTAGCCATTTTAGCACATAATAATAGAGACACTCCCAACACTCCCACACACATAACAAAAAATACACTTCCCAATACAACCATCTCACCTACTCTAAAAACTTTTCAACTGTGAGATCAGAATCAACTTTCTAGGGCCAAGAGGATGCCAGGAAATTTAAAGCTACATGAGATTTAGAGACCACCAGGAACTATATCTCCTATCTTCCCAGGATTTGAAGTCCCCAAACACAGCTCAGAACCAAACACTCTTCTGAGTCACGAGCTCCCATCACTTTTTCTCTTTATCTAAATCAAGTTCCTTCCCCAACCCCCACTCCTCTCCAACCCCAGAGGAGGTCGTCTCGGTCTTGATCTAGCTGATTGTAGGACAAAGCAAGGCAGGTGGAGGAAATGAAGGCTTCACACTTGAGACCCCCGGAAACCAAGTTTCTATTAAAAGTCCCCACCCTCCCTCCCTTAAAAGCCAGGAAGCTGCTGCTTTTAAGGATAAGTGATGCAGAGCTTGGCAGAAATGACAAGAAGTCAGTAGAGGGAAGCTAAAAACTTTGAGGGGAAGTAAATGTGGTCTTAACCAAATATACAGAGAACGAAGGATGATAGTTACCTGAGCATTCAGAAATTAGAATGGGCACTAGGAAAGCAGATTCTTCTCACCTGTAATATACACACACACGCGCGCGTGCGCACACACACACACGTATTTTAATGTTAAGAGCTACCAACATGGAGCTCGAACTCACGACCCAAGTCACATGCTCTACCAACTGAGATAGCTAGGCACCCCATCTGCAATATTTTAAAATGCAGATTTCGGGGCGCCTGGGTGGCTCAGTCGGTTGAGCGGCCGACTTCGGCTCAGGTCATGATCTCGCAGTCCGTGAGTTCGAGCCCCGCGTCAGGCTCTGTGCTGACAGCTCAGAGCCTGGAGCCTGTTTCAGATTCTGTGTCTCCCTCTCTCTGACCCTCCCCCATTCATGCTCTGTCTCTCCCTGTCTCAAAAATAAGTAAAACGTTAAAAAAAAAAATTAGAAAATAAAATAAAATAAAATGCAGATTTCTGGGGCGCCTGGGTGGCTCAGTTGGTTGAGCGTCTGATTCTTGATTTTGGCTCTGGTCGTGGGATAAAGCCCCACGTTGGTCTCCGTGCCAAGCATGGAGCCTGCTCAAGATTCTCTTTCTCTCCCTCCCTCTGCCCCTCTCCCTTGCTGGCATGTTTTCTCTTGCTCTCTAATAAAACAAAACGCAGATTTCTGGCTTCAATCCAACCTAATAAACCTGAATCTCAAAACGAAGAGCTTACTTAGGGAAATGTATTTTAAAAAGGGTCCCCTGGTGAGCCTTATGTGCAGCTACAGCTATGAATAATTGCAAATGGCTTTGAGAAAACAGAGACCAAAATTACAAAAAAAAAAAAATCTCACCAAGTCCAAACAAGGCTGCTGCTTGACTCCAATTTTTCCCCAAAAGCGTCAGGCCTTCTAAAAAAGTTTACACTTTCTACAAACAGGGTATCTCAGCTGTAGGGACGTGAAAGGCAAAAGAAAACTATGAAGAAATCACAGCTGGCTCTAAGGAACACACCTGTCTTGCTTCCTTTGTAGAATTCAAGCAGCAGAACACAGAAACTCTTTTGCAAGAGGAGCTCAATACAAGGAAAACATGCCAAAACAAGATCAGGGAAGACTTCAGGTATGTGGGGGAAAGAGGGAGGCAACTAGGTTCAAGTACACAAAAGTATTTTTTTTCTGCAGAATTGATACAGAGGGTGAGGGGGAATATCAGTAGAGAGCAGACATAAGAACAGACAGAATTTGTCTTAGGGCTCATGTGCTTTGCTTGTTATTTAGAGAACCAAAGAAGTCCATTACATGAAGGCTCTCATCTTATAGCTCTTTTCACTTCCGGCTGCACTTCCTCAACTACCTCATACCTAAGCATGAACATGGTAGTGAAAATTCTGTAACTTCCTCCTCTACTCTATACCTCAATGAACTCCTCACCTGATACTTTCTAAAATCCAGAAAGCAAGCACTATAAACATAATATCTTTCTCAGGAACACATCTTCACTGCTAGAGATAGATTATTTGACATGAATTCCAAGTGTAGAACATCCTGAAAATACATTTCAATTTCTTACCTAAGAATCTGCTCTAGCAATGAGAAGGTAAAATTTGGTTAAAATACTATTTAAAAAAATGTGAGAAAAGAGTAACAAAGGAAAGGAGGGGAGGGAAGGAGCTAACATTTTCTAAATCTTAACAAGACACCTCAGATTTTATTTATTTATTTTAATATTTATTTTGAGAGAGACAGAGACAGTGCAAGCAGGGGACAGGCAGAGAGAAAGAGAAAGAGAAAATTCCAATCCCAAACAGGCTCCACACTGTCAGCACAGAGCCCAACACAGGGCTCAATCCCATCAACTGTGAGATCAGGACCTGAGCTGAAACCAAAAGTCGGATGTCCAACCGACTGAGCCACCCAGGCACTCCCAACACCTCAGGTTTTATTAAGAACAGGAGGGACTTTTCGTGGTGCCTCACTGGCTCAGTCAGTACAACATGAGACTCTTGATCTTGGGATTGTAAATTCAAGCCCCAGGTTGAGCGTACAGATTACTTAAAAAATAAAAAAAAAAAATCTTAAAAAACAAAAAACAGGGCCTTTGCTAGTTTGCAAACATCACCACCAAATATCCCCCCATAAGATATCTCCCAATCTGACACCCTGGCTCATCCCCATCCCTATCTCCAAAATATACAGCATCAGCTATCAGGCCTGAAAAGTAATTCTATTATTCCAGTGAATACCTAAGAAAATGAACTGTCATATAATTATTAAACTTTATTTGAATTGAACTTATATCTATTTTTTTTTGAACCTGTATGTATTTTCAAAAATAAAATGTTACTTCTTATCGATGTTAGTCCAAGGAACACTATTACTCAAGTGTTAGCCTCTCAAGTATTAAAATACATCTTAAACATCCGTATATTGCTGCAACTCTCAAACCATGAGCTCTCAGGACCCCCCCCAAAAGTAGTAATACACACCCACACCCACCCACCCACCCCCACACCAACCACCAAACCAACCCAAAAAACACCCCATACTTTTTTCTCCCATACAGATTCTGAAGGACAGATAGACTTGGATTCAGAAACTAAGCTCATGCTCACATTTCACCACAGGGAGAGTATCTGAGAGTGATCAGACAGATACTGCTCTCCTTAAAAATGCTAGGCCAGCTACTGGTCACCTCAAAATTAGACACAGGTACTGGTCACTCCCAAGTCAGACTGATATACAATCAGATATGTGTTTGCAAGTGAATTTTAAAAATGAGGGGCACCTGGGTGGCTCAGTCGGTTAAACACCCGGCTTTGGCTCAGATCGTGATCTTACAGTGAGTTAGAGCTCACATCGGGCTCTGTGCTGACAGCTCAGAGCATGGAGCCGGTTTCCAATTCTCATCTCCCTCTCTCTCTGCCCCTCCCCTGCTGGCACTCTGGCTCTCTCTCAAAAATAAATAAATGTTAAAAAAAATACAAAAAATTATTTACCTTGTGTACCATGAGTGGGAAAAAAAATTTTTTTTTAAACTGACACTCAGAGAATGATCCCACCCCAACAACCTGGCTCGCACAAACAACTAAATGTATTTAAAATAAAACAGACTCAACAGAATCCAGCATTCCCTCCTTTTCCAGGCTGTGTTTATTCTTAGGGAAAATACTACAGGGGAACCACAAAGAGGCATAAAACTTGTTTTTTATCAAAGCCATCAGTTCTGACATGTTAGAAGAAGGAATGCAAAGACGTAAGTGGGGGTGGGGTGTTTAGCTGGGGAGATAGTGAAGAGTAAGTTTTTTTCTTACTACAAACTTCCTTACCTCTAGTTCTTTAGGTATAAAATCAGGTAAGAAAAATAAAATGAAAAGGTATAAGATCCTTAGTGTTCTCAACCACGCACCCTAGGGAAATACAACCCTCTACCAGAAACTTCTCAAAGACCCAACTTATAGGAAACAGGGCAAAACACCAGCCATAAATGCTGACAAAACATCAAAATTTTCATCTTGCTTCCACAAATTTTTAAAGTTTTTCTTCTTCAAGTGTTCAATTTATATTCCTAACACTTCTTATCCAATTTTTCCCTCACACACAGCTAGGTAAAAACATGTTTAAGGGTTAGAATATAGATGGGAGGGTAGAAGAAGAAACAGAGCAAAGAAAAACCTGACTCCTATTTCTCAAGTTAAAATTGGAATACATTTTCAAGAGCCCTGGGCAGGACAGAGAAAAATTCCATTCTGCCTCTTTGCTCTTCCAAATTCCTATAGCCAAGTGGCTCAACAGCAGTTGAATGGCACACATAATGACATCATTGATTGGAACTATAATAGAAGAGAGTGAGAAGAGCGGGTGGTGGGGGGGAGTGGGAAGGGAGGGAGGTGAAGATGTATTTGTGTTACAGACAAAAGACAAGTTCTGTTCCTCAGCAGGGACAAATGAAGAACCAGATGAGGGGATAAACTGAGGTCAGAGAGTTTTCCCTATTGTTTCCTCTTTAAACAGCTCCTTCACCACTCCCTCAAGGTTTGTTCCAATGGGCGGGTGGAGAAACAGCAGTTTTTATCTTAGAGAAGAGGCAGGGGAAAAAATGGCCAAATATTCATTTTCAAATTATTATTAATTAGAAGAAAATTTTAAGGACTGGTTAAATTTTAGTTGGACCCCAAAATGCTCCTAAGAAATGCCGAAAACTATGTGGGGTTCATCTTAGCTCTTCCTGAAATTCATCCTGACAGCCACTCTCAAGTGCTATCTGTACCATATATAAAAAACCCATGCAAATCTTTTCTTGTGGGTTAATGTAAGCTCAACATAATGTAGTTTTTCAAGTGGAAGAAGCATTTTTGGGAAAATGCCAATCCAGGATGAGGTGTGCGATGTTCCCCCCCAAACCCCTGCTCAATGAAATACAATGTCTAAGTAGATCTACAATTAAGTTCTTCCCATCTACAATCCTACTATATGCATTCTTCTTGGTCTCATGGGGCCCCATGAGAAAGGCTAACAGAGAATTAAGTAGCGTACTTGGCCTAGGTACTGCTACTTGAGTATATTTGGATGGAAAAGAATCCAAACCCACTTAGCAGGCTACTTTTCCAACTTATCTTGGGATCTAAATCTTCTACCACTACCCTTTTAAAAAATATTCTACCAAATTCCTCACCATAGCTTATGGTTCTTCAGGTTCTTATAGTACCATGTTGGCAATGTCCTATGCGTGGCCCCACAGTTCTTCCTTTGGAAAAGGTTTATATACATATACCTAAACTCTAACAATTTATAGACTCTCTGAGAAAGCTGATGACTATGACTAAATCCATAGTGTGAACTTCCTTCTCTCCACATCCCTCTATACCAAAACCGAATGCTGAGGGGGAAGAACAAACATTTCTTCATTTATTTCAGGTGGTGGAAGGGAATACAGACAGAATCAAATAGGCCTTCCAGAAGAGACTGAATGGAAACCAACCCACCATCATTTAGCCACAGTGAAATCTGTATGCTAGGAAACACTGATGCTCTCCTGTGCCTGGAACTGACTCTTTGTCCCAGCTGCTTCTCTGATAGCTCAACAGATTTCAGTGACATCCTCAAAAAACAAGGAAAGTCCAGTATCTCTCTCACTCTGATGTGGTTCATCCCCAAGCAATGGTGAGCAAAAACATGTAACTACATGAAAAGTTCATGAAACTAATCACTGCCTAACAATCTTCTAACTACCAGCCTCAACAACAAGACAATGATCAATGAAGGGATATTTAATTTTTTAACCTTTTTATATTCGGACACTGTATAATAACACAGACCATAACCATCAGGGAAGAAAACTGGCAAAAATCAAAACACAGGAAAAGCAGCCTTTAGGGTATACAGGCCTCAAGGTAACCCATTAGGACAGTGACCTTAACACAAGCTACAAAGTAGGGAAATCTCAGTAAAATGCCAGCACAGAAATAAGGAAGATATACTAAGGTCAATAGGGATAAAAGATGCCTATAGTTTCTACTACTAATTAAGAACCAAGAAGCAGTAACACATGCCCCTCACTTGTGGGGGAGAAGAGTATAAACTACATTTCAGTTTTCTGCGTAGTGCCTGAGTTTCAGTTTTGTTTTGTTTTGTTTTAATACTTACTGAGCTGGATGTTCTATAACTTCCTAAAGTATCAAGTTTTACTTCCCCCAAATATGCCAACGTTTGGGGAGAAAAAATGAAAACAAAACAATCCAAATTAGCTACATCACTTAACACCATAACTCTAAGCCCAGAGTTTTGATAAAACTAACGTCCTATGACCATCACCTATTAACTGAGCTGGCTTCCCATCTATTCCCTCTATCCATCTCTCACTCCTTTCCAAGATGAGTTTCTTACGTGCCAAGCCGAGTCCTGTCCTTCACCAATAGGACTAACCCAAACACTACTCCTCTTAGGAGACATGGAAAACTGACAGAGACGGGGGAGAAAACAACAACAACAACAACAACCAGTCAAGCACAAGACTGAAAACCTAGCTGGTGATCAATCAGAACCAACCAGGCAGAGGTTATTTTATCTGGGTTTTGTTTTGTTTGAGGGGGTGGGAGGTTTCTCAGCCCATAGTCACCATGAGGCTTATATGAGAAAAGGCATGCCATTCTATCCTCAAATACTCCAAAGAGTTGGAGGGGACAATTTACAGCCTCTTGTGTAAAAAATGTCTATAAATGCCAGTGCCATTCTTTGCCCTGTCACTTCCCATTATCCTAAACCAACAGGATTCTATTCACTGAGACTTGAGCTGGAAACATGAACGGACAGGCCTTTCTTGGGCAGGGGGAAAGGAGGAAGATGATTGGGGGGGGGGGGGGTGAGGAGGAAAGCCAGATTTCTTTAAGTTTCTGTGTACTGCCTAACATGTAAAGTATACTAGTGGAGATGAAAGCTGAAATACACGAGCAGTCATGCAAAAGTCAGCCTAAGAAGAATAACAGAGATTTAGTTTCCTCAAATTTGTAACATGCTCAAGATGTAAATCTAAAATATAAAGAAAAAAATGATCGAATTGTGACAGTTAAAAAAAAAAAATCAGTCATAAACACTATTGACCCATGGCTCACTTCCTCTCACACGCTTTCTCTTTATCATATGCACTGGTCTATAGAGGAATCTACTGAAGAGAAACCAGCAAGCAATCTGGGATTTAAGCTGGATCAAGCAAACACAAACCCCATGCAATGGAGATAACAGGAGGGGGGTTTCTCATTGCCTTTTTCAGAATACTAGGATGAAAAGAGAAATCTCTACACTACCTGCTAACTTCCACTATTTGCATTTTATCTAAATGAATGAGATCTATGCCTAGAGAATTATAAACCTTGAAAGATAGATGACCAAATTATATTAGAGGAGGCTATACTGGAACCCAGGACCCCAGAGTGAGGCGGCCAGAGTATGCTGATCTGGCTGTTCCATAAATACAAACTTAATCAGGTCACTAACCTTGGCCAACCAAATACTAAGTAGCAAATCATCTCTGGTGATAGAGAACAGTTAAGCACAAGATTCTGAACCAAACAACTCTCACTGAGAATGCAGCCAGTTGCAATTTGAGGATCTGGATCTAGAACAACTAAGTTCTGAGGGAAAAGTTACTTGACAAAAAGAGCACTTAGTCCTTCTTATCTCTTACTACTCCCTCTCCTCCAATTTCTCTCCTTCCACATTCACTCTGAGGTTGCATGTATATATTTTAATGTTTATTTTGAGAGAGTGCGCACATTGCATATGTGCATGCAGGAGGGGCAGAGAAAGAAGGGCAGAGAGAGAATCCCAAGCAGGCTTCACAAAGTCAGCACAGAGCCTGACATGGGCTCAATGAAATCATGAAATCATGAAATCATGACCTGAGTGGTTATTAAGAATCTGTAACTGAACCAACTGAGCCACGTGGAGCCCCTAAAACTGCTTATCTTCTATAGGCACTAAAAAATTCTGGGCTACAGAGACAGTGGTCCAAGTATGTGGTCTGATAAAGAATTTCTATGATACTTCCAAGTGTGAAAACTGTGTGAGATATAAGGTAGGCTTGAACTGTCCAATATACATGTAGTTATTTAAATTTAATTAAAATTTTCAGTTTCCAGGCACCCCTAAAAATTTTAAGAAAGCTCTCTCTGACCAAGAGATCAAGAGTCACATGCTCTACTGAGTGAGCCAGCCAGGTGGCCCAAATGAATTAGAAATTTAAAAAACCTTGGGCACCTGGGTGGGTCAGTTAAGCATCCGACTTGATCTCAGCTCAGGTTACAATCTCATAGTTTGTGGGTTCAAGCCCCACGTCAAGCTCTGTGCTGACAGTGCAGAACCTACTTGGGACTCAATCTTTCTCTTTCTCTCTCTCTCCACCCTTCCACCACTCACACTATCTCTCTGTCTCTCTAAAAATAAATTAAATTAAAATTTTTTAACTAGTATTTTGCTACAGAATTTAAGAAAACTACTCTAGAACATATGTATGACAATGAACGTTATCTGAAAACGGAACTCATAAAGTGAGAGTTTTACCAATTACCATTATCTGATTATAATCCTTCAAAGATTAATTTTTTAAATTATTTTTTTAAGTTTATTTATTTTGTTTTAGTAATCCCTACACCCAGCCTGGGGCTGGAACTCACAACCTCAAGATCAAGAGTTGCACACTTTGGGCAAGAGTGCCCGACTCTTGACTTCAGCTCAGGTTATGATCTTGTGGTTGATGAGATGGAGCCCCACGTCGGGCTCTGCACTGACATCCCGGAGCCTGCTTGGGATTCTCTCCTATTCTCCTCTCTCTGCCTCTCCTCTGCACACACATGTGTGGACTCTCTCCCTCTCAAAACAAACATACATTAAAAAAAAAAAGAGTTGCATGCTAGCCAGGTGCCCCAACTCTTCAGAGATTTAAAATAGGAACTGAAATCTTATCAGTGATGAACTAAAACACAAAAGTTAATTACCTCAATTAAAGTCATAAAGCTAGGTGGCCAACAAAACTAAGAAAACAAACATTTATTAAAGGTCAAAGTGTCACTACTTTAGATAATTTCATATACGCATTTCCCCTTCACAAACAGTGTTAGGTAGTTTTACTAGTGTTACTAGTTTACTAGTGTTACTAGTTTACTAGTGTCACTCCCAGTTTTACAGAAGTTTAGTAATTTGCTCAAAGTCACAAAGTTAAAAAATGTATTTATTCATGCTTTAGCTTCTTCCTATGGACTAAAAATGAAAGCAAGTCAAATATGGAGAAAGATTCTAGGTAAGTGAAGTGAAACGGCTGATATCCCTGTAATGAAATACTATGAACATAACTCAGGTGGGCAGTATAAAGTGAGGGGCAAACTCCTCTCAGGAATGTACCCAAATGAGCTACATAGCTGGAGATAGTATGTTCAATTTTGTTAATTTTAATGGAACACACAATTCTCTACAGTGAAGTTACTGCTGAGATTTCTTCCAGGAACCACTTTGCTTGGAAGCTTGTAACTTTTGAGATATTCTCTTTGCATACAATTTCCATTTATTACACTGATTCCAATATGATTCTCAGACACCTAGTCTTCATATACAAAAGGAGACAGATAAGAACTGAGGCCACAGATCCAAGCACCCTTCCCCTTGGCTATCGAGCAAAACACAAAAGACTTGGTTTATTATAATTTTTCCCAATTAAGCTACATGTGGTTTAAGAATCACATACTCTGCCTACTCTGAACTCCTTTTTTTTTTTTAATTTGAAATAGGGGCACATGGGTGGCTCAGTCGGTTAAGCAGCAGACTCTTGATTTCAGCTCAGGTCATGACCTCATAGTTCTCGTGAGTTTGAGCCCCACAATGGGCTCTGTGCTAATAGCACGGGCCCTGCTTGGGATCCTCTGTCTCTCTGCCTCTCTCAAAAATAAATAAACATTTAAAAACATAATAAAAAATAAATTAAAATTTCACATAAACTAGTAAATACCCCTACTGAACACCCAAGGTCTCAGCATCAAGCTGGGCACAAAGACCTGATGTTATGCTTCTGGTAAACATAAAAAATGTAACCTAAAAGGAAGGAAAATGGAGCACACTTTTGTCTGAGAAGCCCCACTGAGTCACAAGTGTTTACTTTTTAGTGCTCAATTTTTCTCCTGAGCAAAAATGTAACAACCACTGTCAGTATTTTCCAATAGATTTTCAGAGAGTTAAATGTTTCCATACTCAAGTAAGAAATGACTTTTTTTTAGGTTTATTTATTTATGTAATCTCTACACTCAACATGGGGCTCAAACTCACAACTCTGAGATTAAGAGTCGCATGCTCTTCCAACTGAGCCAGGAGGCGCCCCAGGGACTTTTTTTCTTTTGACAGTTCTTCTGGTTTGAAGTAGTCTTCCTTAACCCTGTCCCCATTTCAACAACCAAGAAACATGCTTTCATTCTCACAGAACAAAGATTAAGAGACTACCTGCTCTAGGCAAAGGAGAATCCTCAGCATTTTCGCCAATGTGCCTGGCAAAACTCCAAATACAACAATGCCCTGTAGAACTGATTGCACCACACAGCAGGTGTTATCTTGCTTAATAAACTCAATAGTGTCTGTTAGCAGAGGAGCAGAAAGAATGAAATAATTTTCTCATTTTTGTTCCAGGAAACCTTCAAATTTTGTTTCTAGGTACCTTTGATCTAAAGACAGGACTGTCATCTCCTGTTTCCATTATAACTATATCAGAAGTTACAGCAGATGTAGCAGGTTTTTAACATCATTGAATTCAACATCCTAACCAAGAGAAATGCAGACCATGTTCTAACTGCCTGAGTGAAAACTATGAAAAAAATCTGCAGGGGGAAAAAAAAAAATTCACCATGTGAAATAATTCCTGTAATGCAATCAAAAGTCAGTGAGAGGAGGCCCCTGGGTGGCTCAGTCAGTTAAGCATCCGACCTCAGCTCAGGTCATGATCTTATGTTCAATGATCGTGAGTTCAAGCCCTGTGTCAGGCCCTGCACTAACAGCTCAGAGCCTGCAGCCTGCTTCAGATTCTGTGTCTCCCTCTCTCTCTGTCCCTCCCCGCTCATGCTGTCTCTCTCAAAAATAAACAAAAGTTAAAAAATAAAAAAGTCAGTGAGAAGAGGTGATAGTCAAAAGACTTCATGAAATGAAGTGCTGAATAGCTTGCTATATTCTCAGGACAGTCATTTCCAGTCTATGTAGCCCCCAAGCTGTTCTAAGGTGGCAAAAACAGTACTTTACCTTTCTGGAGATTGAAGAGACATTCAAACCAAATCTTTGAGCTCTTTCCTTTAGTTTATCAAGGTTAACCTATAAAAAAGAGGCAAAGGGGGAACCCATATTTAAAAAAATCAAAACAGAAAATACAAAAAGCAGAAATTATAGTCCAAAGCTAAGAGTTCAATTAAACCTACGATATCAAAGATACTCTATATGTGCCAAATCAGGAAACTAAGCAGCACCCATCCATGCCATTAATTATTAAAAGGCCTTTTCTGGAATGCAGTCAAAGATTCAGCCCAGCCTCCTTCGTTCATCAAAGGTGGCAAGAGCCTCAAGAGGGTTTAAAATCAAAGTAGGCCAAACACTGCTTGAAGGAGCAAACAAATACCTAAATAATCACCTCCAAACAAGTCTATTATTCACAGTTCAAAATCATTAATTCCTATACATAGCCTTTGCAATAGTTCTTAACTCTATACCCAGCTCTCATTACTTCAGAAACCAAATCTACCACCAGTACCCAATTCAATTCTCTTCCTTTTTCTTGGAAGCCTTGATATACAAAACTTACTATCATAAGGATATGGGGGACATTTCATTACTACTACTACTACTACTACTACTACTACTACTACTACTGCAACTACTGGTACTACTACATTTCAGCTTCACTTATGATACTACACTGTAATCCCAAACAGGATTTCATAAAGTCAAACATCATCCACCCAAAGTATTTGTTTTCATTTTCTAAATATGCCACCTAATCACAATGGTCCAGACATATTCTAGTATTCCTTATTTTAGGATTTTATATTTAATAGGTAGTGTTGAAAAATACCAGTATCTACCAACAGAACTCATAAGTTGCTTCCACAGATTCACTTGTGGTAACTAAGAATCAGACATTGTCCAAAGCCACTGGATAAGGCCTAAAACTACAGTATCCTAAAACAAAGAATTATATGGATTGTCCTGTAGCTAACAAAATCTATTCATTTTTTTCAAGAAGAATGATAGGAAGGAAGATGTCTATAGTGACTCTGAAGATATGGCATTTTCCTGACCTCTAAGTACTCAATTCATTTTATTTAGGACATAAAACACTATATTGAAAACAGTCACCAAACTCATATGATCTCAGAGAGTCCTATGATCTGGGGAGAAGTTGTTTCTAACTTTAAAACTAGAGTTGAGATTTCTCTCTCAAGGTATAAAAAAAAAGATGTCTTACCATAGGCTTGGCATCAGAAGACAGGCCTAAAGAAGAAAATAAAAAAAGTTTTATTTAACATTTTAATTTTTTTTAATGTTTATTTTTGAGAAAGAGACAGACAAAGCAAGTGCAGGGGAGGAACACAGAGAGGGGGAGACAGAATCCCAAGCAGGCTCCGTAATGTCAGCACAAAGCCCAACACAGAGATCATGACTTGGGCCAAAGTCGGATGTTTAACTGACTGAACCACCCAAGCGCCCTGGTAGAGCCACTTTAGAAAACAATTTGGCAGTTACTCAAAAAGTTAAACAGAGAATGTACCATATGACCCAATAATCCCACTTCTCACTATACACCCAAGAGAAACGAAACATACATCCACACCAAAACTTATATATGAATGTTCACAGCAGCATGAGCTATAGTAGCCAAAAGTAAAAACAACCCAAATGTCCATTAGCTGATGAATGGATAAAATGTGGCATATGCATACAATGGATAATTATCCAACATTAAAAAGAAAGGAAGTACTGATGCATTCTACAATGTGGATGAACCCTGAATACATTATGCTAAGAAGCCAGTCACAAAAAACTATGAATTGTACAATTCTATTTATATGAAGGCAAATTTATATGCACAGAAAAAAATGAGTGGTTGTTTGGGTAGGGGAGGTGGGAGGGAATGGGAAACAATTGCTAATAAGTACAGGGTTTCTTTTTGGGGAGATGAACATGTAAAATTAGACTGTGGTGATGACTGCACAATGCTGTGAATATATTTTTTAAAAAACCATTGAATTATATACTTTAAATGGATAAGCTATATGGAATATGAATTATATTTCAATAAAGCTGTTAAAAAAAAGAAAGACGGGTAAGTGGGTGGCTCAGTTGGTTAAGCGTCTGATTTCGGCTCAGGTCACTATCTCATTGCTTGTGAGTTCAAGCCCCACATCAGGCTCTCTGCTGTCAGCACAGAGTCTGCTTTGGATCCTCTGTCTCATTCTTGCTCTGCCTCTCCCCCGCTCATGCTCTCCCTCTCAAAAATAAACATTTAAAAATAAACAAACAAATAAAACAAAACATGTAGTGATAGTGGCTAGAATTTTGCTAGTCTTTTTAAAAAGCACACCAAAACACTAGATCTTTGGAGGACATTTTCTTAACACACTTTAAACCGACAGATCACTAGGAAGACTAAATTAGATTAAGATATTACATTTAAAATTTAAGTCTCTAGAATGTGGACTTTATTCTTTTTGAAAGTAACTTTTTCCTGGGGCACCTGGGTGGTTAAGTCGGTTAAGTGTCTGACTCTTGCTTTCAGCTCATCATGATCTCATGGTTTGTGAGTTCAGGGCTCACTGCTGTCAGGGCAGAGCCTGCTTCAGAGCCTCTGTTCCTCTCTCTGCCCCTCCCCAGCTTACACTTGAAAGAAAAAAACAAAACAAAATATTCTCCCTCTCCCTCTACTCCTCTCCCATTTACACTCTCTAAAATAAAAAAATTTTAAGAAGTAACTTTTCCCCTAATTTATTACAAGATACATAGTCAATGTACTAATTTTAAAAACATAGACCAGCAAAAAGTTGTCACTCAAAATTCCACCAATCAGACACCAGGAGCAGTAACAATTTAGTATATATTCCTCCAACCTCTATTCCTTTTTATATTAAAAAATTTTTTTAATTTTTATTTTTAAGTAAACTCCATGGTCACATGTGCGGCCTGAACTTACAACTTTAAGATCCAAAGTCACATGCTCCACCAACTAAGCCAGTCAGGCAACCCCAACTTTTTTCTATCCATATGTGTACTTCTACTACCAAAAGGGGAATATACTGCAAATACAATTTTATAACCTGTTTTCACTTTAACCAATTCCCTATTGTATATTACATTGTTTCCAATTACCACTAAAAATAATACTGTGATAATCCTTATGGCTAACCAAGTCTTTAAGCATATCCAAGATCATTTCCTTGTAAATTCCTAGAAGTTAAGACTGCTGAAGCAAAAGAACTCTGTTCTTTCACCACTCACAGAAGGCAGAACACCGGACAGGTACACAATAATTACATGCTGATTTGAGACACCAGAATAAGTAGGGAAAGTAATAAAAAAATGAAACTTCTCTAAAGATGTCCAAGAAGACCAAAACAAATGTTGGTGCTCCCTCCTATGCTAAATTGCCTGGGAAGGCTTAAGTATGGTTTTATGTAAAGCAAAGAGGTGAATGCTATAACCTCTTAAAGGTTTTCTAAAACTAACAAGTTTGCCTTAATTTGTTGTGACAGAAAAGTAAAAATATAAAGACAACTTTCTCATTAGAGTCTCTGTACTCTTACCTTTTGATGGAACTGAAGAAATCCCAAATCTGTAGAAAGAAAAACAAGTTAAATTTTAGGAAGCTGTTCACACTCCTGGTTGTCTGTCTCCGTGTCAAGTGTACACATGGCACTTCTTGCTTGTGATCTCAAGCCTTGCAATCATTAGCTAATTCTAACAACCTCATGAAAGAGGTTCAGTTTACTCTTTTTCTCACCAAGAGCCCACAGAATAAGCTAAAAGGGAGCCTTATCAAAATTGGGGGAAGTCAGTTTCTGACTTTCACCTATTAGAAAAATTCTGCTTGATAAGACCCAATCTATAGCTACTACATCCAAATCAGGAGAGATGTTCTGAACAAAGCCAAAAGAGTATTTCTTTTCAGCAAAGTCTCTATTCTACTTAAAATCAAGAATTATATTTAAAATCTAGGATCATGCCTCCACCTTCGTACTATCACTATCTCAGATCTAAAAGGCTCAGGACACTCACCTTGCTGCCCGAGCAGCTTTTTTACTCTCTAAGCTCACAGGTACATTGAATCGCTCAGCTCTCTTCTGCATTCTCTAGGTGATAAAAAGACAAAAGAAGTGGAAGAGAAAAATTAATTTCTGGTTTCCTTCTTTAAAGAGAAAAGTTGTTTAGAAGAGGGTATCTTTAGAACATCAGAAGTATATTTCATAAGGTCTAAACTGAGAATACTGACACCCCTAGAGGATATCAGGTTGTATCCACCCAGGGCTTAACTCAACAGCCTTTTCCAGAAAGCAAACACAAAAGACTATTATTACATTCATGTCCTCAAAAACAAAAGGAAAGGAATAAAATAAAACCCACATTCTGCACGAAGCCAAGAAGACAAAAGCTGTGTTTAGTTGACCTTTGAAAACGGATCAAAGGAACAGCTTGGTTCCAACACTAGTAGTACTCTTTCAGTTAGAAATGAGGCAGTGTTGTCCTATGCCATCTCTACTTTAAAGGTACCAAAACAAAACAAACAAAAAAAACCCCAAAAAAACCCATACATCTCAACTGGAACCTAACTTCAGAGATCTTGACACAAAGTCCAGAGACATTTCAGTCTTACCAGCTTTCCAGTAGTGACATCTTCCCTTATTTTTCATCTTTTCCAAGGTACAATCCTCCCAAACTCTAATCCTAGTTTGCCAACATCTAAAGAGAGATACCACTAAAGCCTTAGTACTATATACAAAAAGACTAGGGCTTCAAAGATGACTATGCCAACCCAAATATTTTCCCAAAGGCAGGTGGCAGAAAAATATATCAATACCAAAACCTGTCAATACTGATTTTCTGCGTATGAGTCAGTTCTTTAAAGTGATGATACAGATAGAATAAAAAGAAGGGTGCTTGGGTGGCTTAGTCAGTTGGGCATCCAACTTCATGATCTCAGTTTGTGAGTTCGAGCCCCATGTCAGGCTCTGTGCTGACAGCCTAGGGCCTGGAGCCTGCTTCGGATTCTGTGTCTCCCTCTCTCTCTCTGCCCCTCCTCTGCTCATGTTCTGTCTCTCTCTCTCTCAAAAATAAATAAACATTTAAAAAAAAAAAGTAAGAAACAGAAAGATATATAGAAAGACTGCTTTTCTACTAGGGAGCAGAATACCTACCTCAGTCTGTGGTATCTCAGATGTAATTTTTACCACTTTCTTCTCTGTTGTCCTGGAAATGAAAGAAGTTTTTTTTAAATCAGAAAACTTATTAATATTCTAACCCTAAACCTTAGAATGTAGAAGAATTCACCTGAATCAGGTCTTCTGTCCCATTATCTCTTCATCATCCCTTAGTCCAAAAAAATATGAAACCCAAGAGAACTTCAGTTTCTTGAACTGCCATCTATTGATGAGTTCAAATAACAGACTAACCTACTTTGCTAAATAAAGTATTAAAAAAATAGGGGCGCCTGGGTGGCTCAGTTGGTTGAGCGTCCGACTTCAGCTCAGGTCATGATCTCACACTCCGTGAGTTCGAGCCCTGCATTGGGCTCTGTGCTGTCAGCTCAGAGCCTGGAGCCTGCTTCAGATTCTGTGTCTCCCTCTCTCTCTGTCCCTCCCCTGCTCATGCTCTGTCCCTGTCTCAAAAATAATAAAAACATTAAAAAAAAAAGTATTAAAAAAATATATCAGAAAAGAGGCCTGGGTATATACACTGGGTTGAAGAAAAACACTCAAAGGACACCAGAAACCATTTCATTTACTTTAGGAACTTTAAATTTACTTCCGGACTAATGACTATTCCTCCAACCCTCATTTAAATGGCAGCTCTCAATTTTCATCACGACGACGATTAACAAGTGTTATTCTACAAGCTCTGGTTTCCTTGTGTTACAAATCCTTTATTTCTCCCATGGGGACTGTAGCTCCAGCTAGAATAGTCAAAGTGAGACAAATAAAAATGCCAAAGGGAGTGGGAAGAAAAAAGGCTATGGGGAGTTTGAATTAGGAAAACATGGTAAGCTACTAGTCAAAAGGTTTAACAGAAAACAAAAGAGGGGGGACCATAGGGGTGGGAGACAAAGTTCGGAAGTACCCAGGATAAACGGAAGGGCATTAACCCTCCACCAAACAACTCCCATAAAACTGTGGGTCATAACCAGTCTCATTAAGGTCCCTCATTTAAAGACATGGACAGCCTTTGTTCCAGTATCCTGGACACTTTTCCCATTTGATGCCCTGAAAGGTAGTAATGGTTTAATGGCATTTTCAGAGGAAGCAATTCTGGAACAGGAACTTACTCTCTCCATCCTTTTGTTGGAGGTCCCTGAACTGACAGATAAGCAATGGGTGCCCCCTGCTGACCATAACTACATCCTACAATATTTAACTACCCTGTTTGGGGATGGAGGGTGTTGGTGAGGGGTGGGGAGGAGATCAAACTAGAAACAAGCATATTTTGGGAGAACCTCAAGCCAAAGATGAAGCAAGAAGATCTCCTTTTGAATGTTCAAAGCACCTATATTAGCCCTGAATATTCCTACTTTAAAGAAATTCCTGAATTCTTCCCATTTCCTGGTCATTCTTCCTTCTCCAGCTCTCTCTCTGTCTTGTTCTGGCAGAAAGGGTCACTGAAGTGTAATGTTTTACTTGAAGTCCAATGCCATTAAGACCTCCGCCAACCTCAAGCTAATGACTTTCTTCACATTCCCATCTTGAAGCACAATTACTGCAGTACACCTCGTGGTAGAAAGGGAACCCCAGAGAGGAAGCTTCCTTCTGCTGTGTTCCAACTCCTTCAGGCACAATTAAGCTCGAACCATAAATACAAATCACATTTTGGAACTCATGGGAAATTTCTTCTCTTCACTGAGAAATTTCTCTCCTACTCATAGGCACATACAAGACATCCTCCAAACTTCAGGGACCCAGAACCTTTCTGTAGTCTAACCACGACTATCCCTCTAAAGAGCAAAATCACCTCCCCAAACACACACACTTTCAAATTCCTTGCTTAGAAATTCATTAATAAAATCAAAGCCCTCTAAATGAAGAATTACACATTTTACATATTCTAAGGATAATGAAACTTCTAGAATTTTCAAACTTCACTGTTAACCCACACAAGCCAATTATCACTGTATTTACCTCATCTTCTTTCTTACTCTAGAAGTCCCCAAAACATCAGTACTTTAAAGCTATTCTATAGGGCGCCTGGGTGGCTAAGTTGGTTAAGCGTCTGACTCTTGATTTTGGTTCAGGTCATGATCTCACAGTTTGTGAGTTCAAGCCCAATATTGGGTTCTGTGCTGACAGCATGGAGCCTGCTGGGGATTCTCTCCCTCAAAAATAAGTAAGTAAACTTAAAACTATTCCATAAGCCATTTCCTTAAGGTAATATATCTAAACATAAACCTCCTATGATGGAAGATAACTACATGGCTTTAGAAAGCAGTATTGTTAGACAAAAATGCACATCCCCTTGCAGCAAATCCACTGCAAGGAGTTTATCATATGGACATACTTGTGTCAGTATAAAAATAGTTACATAACAACATTCATCACTGCATTTTTTGCTACTATGAATTATCTAAATTTCCACCAATAGGAAACTGATGAAATTACTGTTTATCTATAGGATAGAGTATTATTAGCTGCTAGAAAGAATAAGGTTCTAAATTGATAAGTATTAAATCTGGGTGATAGGTATATGGGGGTCTATTATACTATTCTCATAACTTTTGTATATACTTGCAATTTCCATAACAAGCTAAGAGGAAAAAAAAAGACCTATCACTTACAAGGATAATTATCCTTATTCCACACAGCTGATGTGAGGATTAAGCGACAATACACGTAAAAATGCTTATAACCCTGCCTAATATACACAGTAAAACCTTGGTTTGCGAGCATAATTCATTCAGGAAACATGCTTATAATCCAAAGCACTAGTATTTCAAAGCGAATTTCAAGAACCCTTGGCTCAGTTGTGATCATGTGACATTTGGTGTCACATACTACTTGTATTGCAAGCTTATCGCTTGTTAATCAAGTTAAAATTTATTAGACATGTTTGCTCATCTTGTGGAACACTTGCAGAACAAGTTATTCACAATCTAAGGTTTTACTGTAACTCACATTTAAATAAAAACATTACATGTAATGATACAAAAAGATCTCCAGATCTGAAAAAAAAATCAAGGAACCCACAATATGTCTGGTGTGTGTATGTATCTGTATATACACAAACTCCTCATATAAAACATTCTAAGAGAATATACTGAAAACCTCTGGGAAGTCAGATGCGGGTGGGAACAAGAGGTACATAATTCTCTATTTATATACTCCTCTACGTATTGTTTGATTTTCACTAACACATATATGATCTCTTATAATTAACTGCATAAATATAGCTACGAGGAACAAAAATTTTTTTTTTTAATTTTTTTTTTCAACGTTTTTATTTATTTTTGGGACAGAGAGAGACAGAGCATGAACGGGGGAGGGGCAGAGAGAGAGGGAGACACAGAATCGGAAACAGGCTCCAGGCTCCGAGCCATCAGCCCAGAGCCTGACGCGGGGCTCGAACTCACGGACCGCGAGATCGTGACCTGGCTGAAGCCGGACGCTTAACCGACTGCGCCACCAGGCGCCCCCAAAAATTTTAAAAAGGATTCAACTGTTACTAATGTGGAGTATAAAATGGCCAGACATTCATAGAAAGAGTCCCCCAGAAAGATGTTTGTGATCAACCTTTTTGTTTGTCTGTTTTATTATCAACCTTGTGGGATACATAAATCAAGATCTACTTCCCACTCTAGTACTTTGGCCTCCCTTCCTCCACTGTAAATCAAAAAAGGAAGAGAAAATATAGTGTTACCCCAGAGATATAATCTCTGCTCAGTACCCTCCCTCCTTACAAAATTCCTTATACACAGAGAATCTATATGACTCTCTATATGGAAAAAGAATCACCTATTATGGTGCTACCCCAGAGGCTAGAACTAAACTCTGTCTGGGCTTGAAGTCTCCTGGTCCTAATTATCTATTATATAACCCAGAGACAAACTACTTTGCTTCACTGGGACCGTGTACTTAAAATGAATTAGACTCTTCTGAAAATGATCTAATGCGAAATGAAAAAGACAATAAGAGGGCACTTAGGTGGCTCAGTTAGCTAAGTATCTGACTCTTGATTTCAGCTCAGGTCATGATCTCATGGTTCATTAGACTGAACAGTGCAAAGCCTGCTTGGGATTCTCTCTCCCCCTCTCTCTACTCCTCCCCCGCTCACTTACCCTCTCTCTCAAAATAAATAACCTTAAAAAAAAAAAAAAGAAAAGAAAGAAATAAAAATCCAATGGAAATGTATAAAAGGTAAGCAGAGTAAAAGACTAAAACCCCTCCATTAGGGCACCTGGATGGCTCAGTCGGTTGAGTGTCCGACTTCAGCTCAGGTCATGATCTCACAGTCCGTGAGTTTGAGCCCCGCGTTGGGCTCTGTGCTGACAAATCAGAGCCTGGAGCCTGTTTCAGATTCTGTGTCTCCGTCTCTCTGACCCTCCCCTGTTCATGCTCTGTCTGTCTCAAAAATAAATAAATGTTAAAAAAAAAATTTTTTTTTTAAAAGGAAAAAAAAGACTAAAACCCCTCCAAAACCCAGAACTGTCTGCCCTATACTCAGATCATAAAAAAGGGATAGTTACATATCAACAGTTTTCTCAGGGGGTTCTTCCTCTTTGATAGGCAGTTCTATGGGTTTTGGTTCTTCTTCCTAAAACCAAATGAGACAATGGTTAATATAAATCAACAGTAAATACCCATCAATAAGAGAGTATGAGAACTCAAAAATGAACCAATTTTTCAGAACCTTCATTCCCCCTCTGTGCTCCCCTAGCACATTAGCATTTGAGCCCTATAATAATTGATGTTAAGCAATGTGGCCAAGGTAGCAGCCACACTGACTAACCTTACTCTCCAACTCACCTCTGTTTCATCTCCCAGTACATCTTCTTCATTTGCCTCCTCTTCAGCTAAAGAATATTAAAATATTCAGGTCAAGCCCTGCTAAAAAACCATCTTGATCACTGTACTTAGGCTAGAATTATAATCATTCTGCTTTCCCAAAATAAATTCAATAATAGAAGGTAAAAATGATGCTCTTAAAATTTGTTCCACATGGAGAAAATAAAACAGTATTCTCTAACATTAATACAAAGTTGAACTCCAGCTGGACTGAAAAATTGTGGTGAGGTCAAACGACAACACTAGTAAAAAGTAATGTGGGAGAATATCTTTAAGATTTAGTGGTGGGGAAGGATTTTTGGAAAAAGCCCTTAAGCAAAAGTAATATATGAAAAATCACAGATTTTCCAAAACTAAGCAAGGACACCATGGAAAAAGAAACAAATGACAAAGAAGGTACTTGTGCCTAAAACCAACAAGGGAATAGTTACCAGAATGTCAAATAAATGTCTGCAAACTAACAAGTGAATTATGGGAACACCAACAGAAAGACAGCAAAGGAAAAAGCCAAAAAAAAAAAAAAAAACCATGAACACAGCAAATGTCCAAACGTTTTAATAATTAAAGGAAAGTATATTGAGCCAGCAGATTAGCAAAAATTAAGCCACTTGATAAAATAGTTCCAAGTTCAGGTGTGTGGAGGAGATACAAGAACCCTCATGCACTGATGATGAGAGTGTAGATTTACAGAGCAATTTTGGAAAACAATTTGTCAATGCTTAATCACATCAAATATATATTTATAAATAGATATTAATTAGCAATCCCATTCCTGGGTATAAACTCTCACAGAGAAACACAAAGGAACATGAAAGTAGGCCAGGAGGCAATACAGGTGTCTATCACCAGGTGAATTAAAGTAAAATGTGGTGGATTCCATACATGGTAGAACACTATGCAGGAATTTGAATTAAAAGACTAGATGACCACACAGCTGCAGGCCATACGAATAAGTCTTAAAAAGAAAAAAAAAAAAAAGTACTTAGAGAAAAAAAAAGCAAGAAGGCAGGCTATGGCCTCATTGCCAATTCTATAAAAATATTGTATTCCAAAACAACACTACATGGTTTACAAGGACAAAGACAAAAATTACATATCAAGCACATTAGAATAGATGCCTAAGGGAGCTGGGGTAAAAGAAATGAGAATAAAAGGGAATAAATAAAAATTACAGCAGGGACTTGTACAACCGGGGATAATAATATGCCTTAAATAAAGCGAGTTTTGTTTTTAAAAAGGTGGAATTACAGAATGTCAGAGCTAGAAGGGACCAGAGATTACCTAGGTTTATGAATTTCAAGGGTGGAAAGATTTGTCTCATTTCATAGATCAGAACAGACACCTAATCATGTAAATAGTGACTGTTCAAAGTGACAGAATAAATTTGTCATAAGAGGATTCAGAATTCAAATCTTCCCATTCTCAGTCTAACGATACTTGTTTTCCCATACTTCCTTTTAAATAATTTGCTGAAATAAACTTAGTGTCTTAAAAAAGGGGGAGGGGTGTATTTCTTTACATTATAACCACTGTTTTAAATGATCAAGAGTTTTCCTGACACAGTAAATTAAGAGCTTACATCACCAACAACCTAAAAGAAAAAAAGAAATCTTCATACGACAGAGCCTAAAAATTAACCCCCTCACTCATATTACTCTGCCTCTACAAAGCACTCACCATGCTCTTCAAGATATGCCTGGAGCCTGTTGATGAGATCTTGTTTTATCCCCTTGGTCTCCAAACCACGAGCAAGACATTCCTGCTTTAGTTCAGCAAGCTGAGAAAAAAGAGTAAAGCTTTTCCTTAGTTAACAGAATGAACCTGGTGACTTAAAAAAAAAAAAAATTACTTCTCACAATAAAGAAAAAATGAAAAGTTCAATCCAAAACTACTGCTCCTAACTACACCAAGCCTCCAGATCCACAAAGATGGTCCACTTCCCTGTAACAATAGTCAATATACAAAAGGACTTTTCTAACAGATGGTGAAGAGTAAGTGTCCTACTTTAATAATAAGAATAAAAAAATGAATCTTTAAGTAGAAAATCTAATTATCTAAAAGCAGATTCTTCTTACTATAATCCCAGATCCTTTACTGCAATCTACTATACACATGCATACAGGCCTGACCACTGAAGAATTAGGTAGATGTGTTAGCTACTTTAATGTCAACAATCAAAGAATCTAGTCTAAGTGGAAAAAATATCTAATGGCATGCCATAGGGTTCTGTGGAAGAGTTTTAAATTTTTTTTAACGTTTATTTATTTTTGAGACAGAGAGAGAGACAGAGCATGAACGGGGGAGGGTCAAAGAGAGGGAGACACAGAATCCGAAATAGGCTCCAGGCTCTGAGCTGTCAGCACAGAGCCCGATGCGGGGCTCGAACTCACGGACCGCGAAATCATGACCTGAGCCAGTCGGCCGCTTAACCCAACTGAGTCACCCAGGCGCCCCAGAAGAGTTTTAAATCAGTAATTTGACTAAACAAGTAACAGGTATGCTTATCAACTGTGCAGACAACAGGAGGAAGGATCAATGGATTACTGACAGAACTAAGGGGTGGGGAGGGCAGGGAGGAGATCTCTTCAGAGAGAACGAGCCAAAAAGAAGATTCAATTTAGAAGGAAGAGGTATACCTATAATTACATTTATATTCAAAACTTAAATTGTTCAAAAACCAGATAAGGAAGATCTGACTCAACAGTAACTCTAAGGATACAGACCTTATAATTTTAGATGATTACAAGTACAAAGAGGGTTAACAGTATGATTTGCTGCCAAAGTAATTCCAGGTTATGGGAACTGAAAAACAGAATCTATATTATTAAGTGATTATTTATTTGATTCTTATTTTAAGAAGTATAATGACATGCGGATCCAAGGAAAACAAGCAGGAAAAGGAAAGCTCCAGAAATCCTATATGCAGATCACTGCACAAATAGATGTGCACTGAAAGAAGACAAATAAGAAGTCAGAAAGCAGATCCCTATAGAAGAGGAAACTTTACAATTAAGGGAATATGCTGGCCATCTCTAGAAGGCTTTCAATGCTTTCAAGGAGCATTTGAAAATGGAGAGGAGAGCTTTTTTCCTCCCCACGATGATTGGGCAAGTGGAGCATTCATTGGGCAGGTCAGGCAGGCAAGGATACTATGTGGAGAACTGTCCTACTCAACAAACCAACAGCACCCTCTATTGAGAAACATGGTAGGTAAATCACCCATTAAAAATGTGGAATGGCTGCACAGCATAACATGGCCTCTTTTAAAGTCATTTGGATTCAAATTCTAGCTTTACCACTTACAGCTGTATAAACTTGCATGAATAACTTAACCTCTTTGTGCCTCAGTCTCCTATGAAATGGGGATAATGCAATAAATAGTACCTATACCATAGGGTTGTTAGGAAGATTAAGTCAGTAAATATTTGTAAACCATTTACAATAGTGTTTGACAAGCTAGTAAGCACTTCATAAGTGTTAAACACTGGGTGAAGGGTTAGACAAGATTAGAATCACTGCTTCTCAGATTTCTGAATTTCACAGATCAGTGTATTTTTTATTAGGCAGACTGATAGGGCTGCCAGCTTTTTATAATATTCCAACAAGATGGATACTTTTATAAAAAACAATAAAAACTGATTACTAGAAAAAGGATCACACATTTGGATGGAGCACTGATGCCAAACTGCTAGAAAAAGTTTCTTTTCTTTCTTTTTTTTTTTAAACTTAGCTCATCACTAACCAGTAACAGTTCATGGACCAGCACTGGCCTGCAGGCCATACCCTGAATAGTATTAAGCTAAAATCTAGACTTAAGTGATCTCTAAGGTCCATTTCTTAAGAATCTGGGTCTTTCCCACATCAGTACTTTGTTTCTTCATTTTCTTTCAGCTTCCTGGAGAACAATTTTGATTTTAGTTACAGTCTAAAAAGTTTTATTAGTTCCTTACAAAAGTACTGTTCACTGTAGAATGGTTTGAAAATTGCAAAAAGTATAGAAGAAAATAAAATCTTATGTAAGCCCAACACTCAGACATCTAACATTTTAAATATATCATTTGTGTGTATGTGTTTAAAAGGTGCTGGTTGGTTAGTTACAAAGCAATAAAACTTCTTTATTTCTTTTAACCCCTTATCTTCCTCAGAAGCCTCCATTCCTTTTCCCCCTGGTTTAAGTAACACTTTTGGTAAATATTCAGACAATTTCAAAGTTTGACTTGCTGGCTCAGTTGGTAGAATATGAGACCTTTAAAAAAAATTTTTTTTTCGACATTTGCTCATTTTTTGAGAGACAAAGCGTGAGTGGGGGAGGGGCAGAGAGAGAGAGGGAGACACAGAATCTGAAGCGGAAGCAGGCTCCCGCAACCCACAAACTGTGAGATCATGATCGCAGCCATAGTCTGACACTTAACTGATTGAGCCGCTCAGGCGCCCCTAGAATATGTGACTCTTAACCTCAGGGTTGTGAGTTCAAGACCCACATTGGGCATGTAGCCTAGTTAAAAAAAATAAAATTAAATTAAAATTAGTGGCGCCTGGGTGGCTCAGTCAGCTAAGCATCCGACTTGGGCTCAGGTCATGATCTCACAGTTCGTGGGTTCAAGCCCCATATCGGGCTCTGTGCTGACAGCTGAGAGCCTGGAGTCTGCTTCTGATTCCATCCGATTCCGTGTCTCCGTCTCTCTCTGCCCCTCCCCTGCTCACACTCTGTGTTCTCTCTCAAGAATAAACATTAAAAAAAAAATTAGGGTGCCTGGGTGGCGCAGTCGGTTAAGCGTCCGACTTCGGCCAGGTCACGATCTTGCGGTCCGGGAGTTCGAGCCCCGCGTCAGGCTCTGGGCTGACGGCTCAGAGCCTGGAGCCTGTTTCCAATTCTGTGTCTCCCTCTCTCTCTGCCCCTCCCCCGTTCATGCTCTGTCTCTCTCTGTCCCAAAAATAAATAAACGTTGAAAAAAAAATTAAAAAAATTAAAAAATAAAAAATAAATAAAAAAAAATTTAAAATTTAAAAAAAAAGCTCAACTTTCTAACAAAGCTTTTCCTCCCTTCTCTTTCCTTCCCCAAACTGGATAGCATTTGACATTTGACATTAATCATTCATTCTCCCGATTTCCTCTAGTTTACAAATCTTGAATTTTAATTCAAATCTTTTTTCATCTGTTATCTCTCAATCTGGTTTGTACATTCTTTGAAGGCAGAGACGCCTTATATAATTTATAATATTTCATATGACAGGAACTGAAATTTATTTTTTTAATGTTTATTTATTTTTGAATGAGAGAGTGCAAGTACAGGAGGGGCAGACAGAGAGGGGACAGAGGGTCTGAAGCAGACTCCGTGCTGACAGCAGAAAGCCTGACGAGGGGCTCGAATCCACAAACCCTGAGATCATGATGGGGGATGAAGTCAGATGCTTAATCAACTGAGCTACCCAGGGGCCCCTCAACTTTATTTTATTAATCCATGGCAGATAAAGTGCTAAGAACTTTGTTTTTTATTTTTTTAATGTTTATTTTTGACAGACAGAGAAAGAGAGAGGGTGCGTGTGAGCATGAGTGGGGAGGGGCACAGAGAGAGGGAGACACAGAATTCCAAGCCATCAGCACAGAACCTGATGCGGGGCTGGGATTCCACCAACAGTGAGATCATGACCTGAGCCAAAGACAGACGCTTAACCGACTGAACCATCCAGGCCCCCACCTCCAACAGCACGAAGTACTTTGAATGTGATTTCCTCACTTAATCCTCACAACAAATATATATGATTAGTAGTACAACCCCACTTTATAAACTAAGAAATTAAGAAAATGCAGCTTAAAAAAATTCAACAATTTGCTTAACAATCACACAGCTAAAAAATAGTAGAGATAATATGCCAGCTCAGGCTCTTTGATTTAAGCTCTATCTTAACTACCAAGATGCTGGCACTGCTCTCATATACAAGCTCTATCTCCCCGCCTTTTTAAAAAAAATTTTTTTTAAGTTTATTACTTTGAGAAAGAGCCAAGCGTGTACACGCACGAGCAGGGCAGGGACAGAGCAATGGAGAGAAAGAGAATCCCAAGCAGGCTCTGCACTATCAGTGAAGAGCCCTTGACGTGGGGCTTGAACTCATGAATCCTGAGATCATGACCTGAGCCAAAATTTAAGAATTTGACACTGAGGCGTGCCTGGGTGGCTCAGCTGGTTGAGCGTCTGACTTCAGCTCAGGTCATGATCTCACAGCTCGTGGGTTCGAGCCTCACATCGGGCTCTGTGCTGACAGCTCGGAGCCTGGAGCCTGCTTCGGATTCTGTGTCTCCCTCTCTCTCTGGCCCTAACCCACTCGCATTCTGTCTCTGTCTCTCTCAAAAATAAATAAACATTAAAAAAAAAATTAAAAGAGTTGGATACTTAACCTACTGAGCCACCCAGGCACCCCTCTATCTTTTCCTTGCTTTCTCTCTTTCCTTGCTAGCTCTTCTTCCATCTAACCCTGTGAATATTGATATTCACTAAGACTGCTTTGGCCTTCTTCTCATTCCATTTATATCAAAAGCTTTATTTTTAATATTTATTTATTTTTGAGAGAGAGAGAGCACAAGTGGGGTGGGGGGGGGAGAGAGAGAGAGAGAGAGAGAGAGAGAAGGAGACACAGAATCCAATGCAGCTCCAGGCTCTGAGCTGTTAGCACAGAGCCTGACTCAGGGCTCGAACTCATGAACTGTGAGATCATGACTTGAGTTGAAGCTGGACGCCCAACTAACTGAGCCATCCAGGTGGCTGAGCCACCCAGGCTCCCCTCAAAAGCTTTTTCAATCTCAGAACCCAATCATTGGCAAATCCTGTCAGCTTCACTTTAAAATACAGTAGTCCCCCAGGGCACATGGGTGGTTCACTCAGGTTAAATGCCCATCTTTTTTTTCTCTTTTTTCTAAATGTTTTTCTTTATTTTTGAGAGAGAGAGAGCACACAAGCAGGCAGGGGAGGGGCAGAGAGAGAGGGAAACACAGAATCAGAAGCAGGCTCCAGGCTCTGAGCTATAAGCACAGAGCCCGACTTGGGGCTCGAACTCATGAACGGCAACATCATGACCTGAACCAAAGTCAGACACTTGACCGAGCCACCCAGGTGCCCCAAGTGTCCGTCTTGATTACAGCTCAGGTCATCTCTCTCTCCCTCTCTCTCTGCCCCTCCCCCCTTCAAAATAAATAAGTAAACATTTAAAAATAAAACAAAAACATAAAACAACATAACATAACATAACATAACATAACATAACATAACATAACATAACAGTAGTCCCCCACTCATCCACAGTTTTGCTTTCTGTGATTTCAATTACCCTGGTACAACTGTAGTCCAGAAGTACATGATCCTCCTTCTGACACTTCATCAGGTCAATAATAGCCTAGTACTATGTCCTAATGCCTGCATCATTCACCTCACTTCATCTTAGCATGAAGGCATTTTATCATCTCACATTATCATAAGGTTGAGTATAGTACAATATTTTGAGAGACCACGTTGACATAACTTTTATTACAGTATATTATAGTTATTCTATTACTTACTGTGTTAATCTCTTACTGTACCTAATTTAAAAATTAAACTTTATGGGGTGCCTCAGTTGGTTAGGCGTCCAATCTCGGCTCAGGTCATGATCTCATGGTTTGTGGGTTCATGAGTTTGAGCCCCGCGTTGGAGCCCGTGCTAACAGCTCAGAGCCTGGAGCCCGCTTTGGATTCTGTGTCTCCCTCTCACTCTGTCCCACCCCCACTACGCTCTCTCAAAAATGAGTAAATATTAAAGAAAACAAACAAATAAGTAAAAATTAAACTTTATTATAAGTATATACTTATAGGAAAAAATACAATACACATAGGTTTCCATACACTAGATTTTAGGCAGCCATTGGGGGTCTTGGAACATATCTCCTATGAATGGGGGGTGGGGGGAGGGATCAACTGCATCCAGAATCTAACCCTTTCAGGTCTTTGATACAAATTACTGTAAAAACTCTCAGCCCTTGCACCTCATTATAGTTTACTCTCAACAAAGTATCCAGAGTGATCTTTTAAAAATAAATCAGGAAAAAAAAAAGTCAAAACATGTCATTTCTCTATTCAAAAATCCCCCACTGGTTTCTTATCTCAAGGGTAAGCCAGAGTTCTAATCACCTAAAAGGTCTTCTTATAACACTTTGCATGTAAGACTCCAACTTCACATGAGTCTCTGCTTTGACGTCACCTTCTCACCAAGACCTTCCCTAGTCACCCTGTTTAAAATTGTAATACCCTTAGTCCCACTGTACTACTACCTAACCCCTTTACTATTTTTCTCTACAGACCTTATCACTATTTGACATACTATAAATTTTATTTATTGAGACTTCCCCCACTAAAATATAAACTCCATGACAGCAAGAATTTCATCTGCTTTGTTCACTGCTATATGTTCAAAACCTATGGTAGCACACATGGTAGGCACTCCATAAATATTTTGAGTAAGTTGCAAACCTTTCCTATCAGCCCTCAGCTCTTGAACTAGAGACCCACATTTGCAACTATTAGACATCTCCAAGTGCAAATCTCAAAGACACTTAAGCCAAAAACTGAACTTATCTTCTTTGTTCCACAAAACTGACTTGTTCCTCTTCTCAACCTAGACTACTCAAACCTTGGATTCATCTTTCATTCCTCCCACATCTAACTGATCTATACATACTTACAGTTTTATATCCCAAATTTCTTTCAAATTTACTCCCATTCTAATAGCCACTACCTTATTTCAGATTTTACTAAGTTTATTCACTTGACAGTTATTGAACACCCATTCCATCAAGCATTATTTTAGATACAAGGAAATAATCATAAACAAAAGATAAAAGAGTTCTTGCTCACATGAAGTTTACAATCTGGTAAAAAACAAAAACAAAAACAAGGCAATCAATGATCATTAATATAATGTTTAATTAACCTAAAAAAGTACAGCGTACAGGGCACCTGGGTGGCTCAGTCGGTGGAACATGTACTCTTGATCTCAGGGTCATGAGTTCAAGCCCCACATTAGGCATGGAGTCTACTTTAAAAAAAAAAAGTACAGGGTCCCATGAAAGCATTTAAAAAGTAGTCAAATCATGTGTGTGGATACGGAGAACTTATCCTACCTAAGGGTTCCTTGGGTAAATGATGTATGGCTGGTATCGGAAGGGAACTAGCAGTTAATTAATTAATTAGACAAAGGTATGGGGGATGGGAGTGGCAGGAGCACTACAGCCAAAAGCATGTATAACACTTCTGGGTTCCGAGGTAAGACAGGCTGTAGCGCAGTGATTAAGAACACAAATCTGGAGGGAAGCCTGGGTGGCTCAGTCAGTTAAGTGTCCAGCCCCATGTCAGGCTCTGCGCTGACAGCTCAGAGCCTGGAGCCAGCTTTGGATTCTGTGTCTCTCCCTCTCTCTGCCCCTCCCCAGCTCGTGCTCTGCTTCTCTGTCTCTCTCAAAAATAAACATTAAAAATTTAAAAAAAAAAAACAAAAAAACACCACAAATCTGGGGGACAGGCTATTTGGATTTGAGCCACCACTTATTAGCTCTGCAACCTAGGGGGCAAGTTACTCAGTTAATCTCTCCGAGCTTCCAATTTTCTCATTTTGAAATGAGAATAATAGAGGCATTTACCTTACAGGGTTATTTTGAGAATTACATCAGTTAACCTATGTAAGCAGCTTCAACCAGATCTTGCAACATAGTAAATGCTAAGTATTAGTAATTAACACAGTCATTCTGAGGAATGAAATAAAATCAAGCCACTGTGGTTGGGAGTGTAAGAAACTAAGCTGGATTTATAAGAATATAATTAAAAGTTGTTTTCTTTTTTTAAGTTCATTTATTTTGAGAGAGAGAGAGAGAGAGAGAGAGAGAGAGAGGATGCGCATGAGCAGGGAAGGGGAAGAGACAGAGGAAGAGAGAGAATCCCAAGCAGGCTCCATGCTATCAGTGCAGGGCCCAACACAGGACTCCATCTCAGGAACTGTGAGATAAAGACCTGAGCCGAAATCAAGAGTCAGATTCTTTTTTTTTTTTAAACATTTATTTATTTTTGAAAGAGCAAGAGAAACAGAGCATGAGCCTGGGAGGGGCAGAGAGAGGAGGAGACACAGAATCTGAAGGAGGCTCCAGGCTTTGAGCTGTTAGCACAGAGCCCGACACGGGGCTTGAACTCAGGAGCTATGAGATCATGACCTGAGCCAAAGTCAGATGCTCAACCAATTGAGCCACCCAGGCGCCCCAAGAGTCAGATTCTTAACCAACTAAGCCACCCAGATGTCCCTATAATTAAAAGGTTTTAAGCAGCAGAGTGACTACTATAATGAAAATCTAACTGTAAAAATCTCTGTCTCCAGACCCCATCCTCCATACTGTCAAAAGAACAACAACTGATCATATCAGCTCTTCCTTTCAAATTTTGAAAGGCTCCTCACCTTCCACCTGCATGACAAAAAACAAACACCTTACACAAGTCAAAAGGCCCTTTTCAACATCACTCCATTCCACCTTTATGGTCACAAAGTTCACCTGCTTTCCAAACTATCTTCAACCACCAACACACATGCGCTTTATGCTTCAATATTATCTAACACTATACTATACACCCTTGTGGTTCTCTCTGCAGTAGTCCCTGTTTTCAGCATGGACTATAAATTTGGTACTATTACAATTCAAGGCATTTTCATCCACATTCAGTCTCTTTCTGTGTTAGAATGACTGCATTTCTACAAAATCTTCAGAAATTTGCTGTTGATGTGGACTTACATATCAATCCAATTAATACTTTCCCCTCTTACTTCAAAGCTTGTTTCTTTCTTCTGGGACTCCATATTAAAGCCCCAAATTCTTTTTATAAAACTGGGAGGAGTTTTTAAAAAAGAGATAAAACTCTAAGTCAACCCAAAAATCAGGATCACTCCATCAAGATCGACAGTGGAACCAAACATTAACTGTCCCGGAAGTCAGAATTAAAGGCATAGGTTCTTAACCAGAGGTCCACGGACTCCTCAGGGCTACAAGGTAGTTTTATGAAGCCCCTCAAATCGCATGCAAAGTATGTGTACATGCCTTTTTCTGGGGAAAGGGTCCATACCTTTCATCAGAGTTTCAAAGATATCTGTGACCTCCAAAAGGTTAAGAAGTGCTCTAGAGAAAAAGCAAAGACAAGCAAATGTGATTAAAAGACTGAATCTTTTTCAGGCTGTCAGGAGTGCCTCATGTTCTCTCAGACTATAAAACCCGAAATCAGGTCAGAAGACATTATCCTATCAATATCAAATTTAATACAGACCTGACAAAACAGATCTCATAGAAAGAATCACTCCATAAACCAATATTAAATCCATAAAGGCAAGTCATACAGCTGGTGACTTACTCCAGTGATTTCAAAAGTGGAATAAAAAGAAAATATTAAATCTTCTATTCATATTTCCTTTTTATCTCATTCACTCAAAACTTTCTTTCCTGTGCATGCTTCATAACACACATAACATTATGGCAGAACACAATTTATTTAAGTAACTACACATATGACAGAGGTGGTTACTCAATTTTTTTTACTCATTATATTAGGAGACCACAAATATGATCTACACATTTCAGTGTCACCAATTTAACAGTAACTCCGTGATCCATGAAAACCCACTAGCACAGTTTAGAATCCATGAGTAAGAAACCAGTTTTCACAGAAAGGTTAATTGGTGTCAACTAGTATGTGTCCTCCCTACACTTATTCTCCTTATGTCTTTTTTTAAGCTCATCAAGCTTTAAAGCATCAGTTTTTAGCTTTGGCTAAATCAGCCTGGTTTGTCTAAGGTTCCCAGGATGTGACCAAAACAAGAGCAAAACATCTGATGGGAAAGCTACTTGTGAAACCACAAATGGACAACTAAAGAAGAAGTTCTCTTAATTCGCCCTAAAATTACTCTTTTCTTCTAGAAAAATAACAATCTCAATATGTCGAAGCTACCAACATTCCTCAAAGATACAACTTAAAACCACCCTGTGACTGAGAGTGTCACCCAGTGGTGACACCAAGAGATGCAGGGTCCGGATCCATCCGCAACGTGAAATGGGAAGAGCTAAAGATAACCTCGGAAATGCTTTCCCAAAATATTAACAGCTATGACTGAGTTGTCTCTCTACTGGTAAGGGGTAAGGGTAGGGGGTAAGGCTGGCAGGCGGAGAAGCGCGTGGGAGAATTCGAAAAACTTTTAAATCTGACCTATCTGTGCCTTTACTAACCCTTTAGGTCTGGAAACCCCTGGCTTCTACCGAGAGGCCTAGCTTCTGAGGCTTCTCCTCAAATTTCAAAGTTAGCTCCGAAGGCGTGACCCCACCTAAAAAAAAAAAAAAAAAAAAAAAAAAAAAAAAAAAAAAAAAAAAAAAACAAAAAAAAAAAAAAAAAAAAAAAAAAAAAAAAAAAAAAAAAAAAAAAAGGAGTGGAAGCATTTTTTGGCTCCTGTCTGAGACCTGGATGGGTGGAAAACACAAAGATGCCATCTGCTAACCGCAATCGCGGCTCTGAACAACAGACTGGGAAGCATCAATCCAAGGAAGAGCTAGGGGTCCTGGCTCCAGCACGGGGCAAAGAGGAGGGGACCATTGACGTAATGCAGCTCTGACGAGAAACGAGAAGGGGGTATAACAGGTTGAAAGCACTTGCACACCCGGTGGGGAAGTGACACAGATGAGACAACGATGAAGAAAGAGTCAAAATAACAAAGATACCGTAAAACCATGCGGAGAAATGGAAAATTGGGGAAGGCGTAGCGGGGACGAAGGGAGGCACAAAAGAAAAGAACTACGGCGGGAGCCAGAAAACGAAGTGGAAAAGCCTTCAAGGTGAACACGTAGGAAAAGGCGCAAGCCACCCAGCAGAATTCAGTCCCAGCAAAGTCCAACTCAGCCCTTCCCCGCCTCACGGTACCTTCAGCTTATGGAGCTCCACCGTCTCCGACGCCATCTTGTTACCCCTCCAGTCCACTAGGCCCCCACCCGCAGCCTCGGCTTCCAGGAGCTCCCGCCTAGGCGCAGACAACCAAGGCCGACCAATCGCTGCCACTCTTACTCCCACCTCACACTATCAGCTCTTCCCATTAGTCAACAGCTGACGTCGCTCTCGCTCTTCCAGGCAGCTTTCCCCACCTCTCGCAAAAGGTGGGACAGGGAGAGGGGCGGGTTCCGCACTTCCCGACCGGCGGAACTGGAGACCAATTGCGCGGCTCCATTGCAAACTGCCAACCAATGGGTGGTGGCAGCGCTGATTCTGTTCCACCAATAGAAAGAGCGCAGATGGGCGAGGGCGGCTGCTTCCTGGAGACCGCAGGTGTGGAAGCGAGCGCCGCTCCTCGAGCCCCACGGGCTTCTGAAGCCAGCAGGTAGGGGCGGACGGCCGACTGGAAAGGGGTTCTGAGGAGAACTGGTGAGGGCCGAAAGGTGGGGGGGAGGAGGGAGACAGAGCAGCGGCGAGTTAAATACCGAGAGAGGAGCTCTGAAGAGAGCCTTGAGAACAGCCAATGAACGACAAACGAGAGAGGGAAGCTGGGAGGAGCTTGGGGTGGTTTCATAGCAGGGTGTGAGGAATTTAAGTAAGGGGGAGGGACGAGATCTGCTTCCCAAACAGACCTCAAGTTTAGAGTTAGCACGACTTCAAGGAGCCAGGTTCAGACGCTCAGAGCCGCCCCTGGACTCGGGGAAAGGGCTCCATCTCTCAGGATGCTGAGCGCAGGTCCCTTCGTAGCTCAATCCAAAAGCCACGGGTAAATACTTGGCAGCGCCCGACGCTTGAGAGAAGGAATTGGGATGTTGCCTGCTCACATGCCAAGGGGAGGAGAGACAGGACGGGCAAGCCCCAGAGGAAAAGGTGGGAATTAGTAGTTTTATTACCACAACGTTTCTGAGTGGCTCCTTGTTTCCCATGACCTTCTAATGAAATTCTGGTGCATGTAACCTCTCTCTGATTTCTTATAAGCTTCTTCAGGAAAGTGAGATACTTGTTTCCCTTGCTGCTTGAAGTCCCTGCCCCAAGCCTAGGCGTGTCCCTTCAAGTTACAGTTGAAGTGTAAGGATCAGAGTAAAGATTACTATTAATGTCTTGAAGAGTAGAGAGGACCCATCTCGTCTTTCAAGTTTTCTTCCCTAAGTCTTCAGTTTTTCCTTTGTGCGCAGTGGGGGAAGTTCTTTCCCAATAGAGGTCAGGGGATTTGGACTATTCAGGAGACAACTTGGGGGAACAAACTCAAAGAGGTGGAGAGGAAATTGAGTAGGACTCCTGCCTGATCCCCCACTGTGGTAGGATGAATGTAGGGGTGGCACACAGTGAAGTGAACCCCAACACTCGAGTGATGAATAGCCGGGGCATCTGGCTGGCCTACATCATCTTGGTAGGACTGCTGCATGTGGTTCTACTCAGCATCCCCTTCTTCAGCATTCCTGTTGTCTGGACCCTGACCAACGTCATCCATAACTTGGTGAGCACTAAACCACACCGTTATACCTAACCCAGGCTTTTCCCAACCAAAACCAAAGCACCAATTATTTGGGGATGTATGTCTTCCTTTGGGGATCTCAGTGTAATTCTTGGGCTGAAGGACCATTTTCTGCTTCCTCACACTGCCCCCATCCCTCTTCCCAGGCTATGTATGTCTTCTTACATACTGTGAAAGGGACACCCTTTGAGACCCCTGACCAAGGAAAGGCTCGGCTACTGACACACTGGGAACAGATGGACTACGGGCTCCAATTTACCTCTTCCCGCAAATTCCTCAGCATCTCTCCTATTGTACTGTGAGTCCAGGGGGAGAGGTGGGAAATGCTCCAAGTGCCAAGTACAAACACCCACAGGGAAGTTTTAAAAAAGCAGACTACTCACTTAAACACTTTGAAGATAAGGTATGATCTAAATCTAGGAAGAGCAGTAAAGAAATGGAAGACAGTAAATAGGTTTTCTTTGCTGTCCCTTTGGTGGTAGGGGAATGGAGAAAGGACTAAGAAAACGCCAAGTAAAACCAAATGGTGTTACACTTCCAGAGGAAGTGAATGAATAAAGCAGAGATTATATAAATCTGTGAAAACTGTTGGGAATGGAAACAAAGGGACTCTGACATATAGGCTTCAGCTGTCATTTGCCACATGTCATTAACAATTAAAAAACACTCTAACTTAATCTCCAGTTAAAGGTGTCATCTGATTATCTCCCCAACCCCAAAGTAAACACTGTTAAAGTGACTGGAATATTTTCAGATATTCTAGGACTACATGCAATAAAACTGGTCATTTAAAATAGAAGAGAAAGTCACTGGAAAGGCATAAATACGGATAGGGAAGGCCAGCTTCACTCAACCCATTTCTTCTCTCCACAGCTACCTCCTCGCCAGCTTCTACACCAAGTATGATGCTGCTCACTTCCTCATCAATACAGCCTCATTGCTCAGTGTACTGCTGCCTAAGTTACCCCAATTCCATGGGGTTCGTCTCTTTGGCATCAACAAATACTGAAGGATGGGGCTGGGGATGACACTGGACCAAAGGGCTGTAACATCCTTTCCTTCTCCATACTGTCTTCTGTATCTTGAAAGCCTGAGAACTATACCACCTTTCCCAAACTCCCAGGAAGAGAACAGATAGGAAAATGGGCCTCCCTGGGCCCAGCCCTGCTAACAGCAGGTTTCTTTAAATCAGGAAAGGTGGGAAAGATAAGGGCCAAATCACTCTTTTTTCCACAGAAGGAAGCCAAGTTTCGGCAGCTTGTTTGGTGATTTAAGTTTTTCTAGATCTTCCACTCCCACTACCTTCCAGCTTTGGTTTACTGTGTATTTTCCTTATAATAAAGATAATTTTTTTTCAGATATGACTACAGTTCGGTCAGCATAAAGGGTTGGGAAATGTCCTCATAAGACTGGGGAAGAAACAATAGTAACTTTCTGTATAAAACTTCTCTAAGGTATTTTTTTTTTATCCCCTCTCCCTTGGTCCAGTAGGAGATGCCCTTCACTCTCAGCTAAGAGTAGGAAAAGGATTCTCAAGTGAGAAAAAGGGCTCCACTATATGGGCAAAGAAGAAAGGGAAGATACAGGTTGCCAGTTATATATTTATAGAAAGATAATCCCCTGGCTTTAAATAGATATGTACATACAAATATGAACAAACTTAAAAAAATACAAACCCTTGGATCATAAAGGGGCTGCTGGGAGCCCCTTTTTCCTTCCCTCTCACCCAAGGGCAGAGGGCATGAGTCTGCTTTTTAAAAATTATCAGTTTTGGCCATCCCTGCAGCAAACAAGCATGAAGTTGGGTGATTACCCACAAGGTGAATGTCAGGAAAAATGTAGAGTTCCCACTCTTTGAATTCTATGTATAATCTCCTATAATTAGGGCTACATGCTTTCTTGTTCTGTCTTTTAACTAGTATGTTGGGGTAAAGGAGGGGGCTCCCTCCTGAAATGGGTCAGGAAATCAGATAGACTTACAGTTTTAAAAGAGGGGGGGAAGTGTCATCTGCTCTAGAAGCAAAAGACAAAGGCATACAGACCCCAGGGAAATACCCAGTTCCCATGCTACCATGGGAGATACTGTCCAGCCCAGATCCAGGCTCTAGGTTCTTTGCTCTAGCCACCCCCTATTTCTTTGGTATTGTCTAAAGACAAGTTTCAGTTCCTAGGTGCTGGTGGAGGAGGGAGAGTGGTTCTGGGGCTTCCTACAGGTACTGAGTGAACAATTTGAACTTAAAATTTTCCCTTTTTTCAATATTTAAAAATAAACAAATCAAAACTCCATCCTGTGCTATACACAGCCCTTTTGACTCCCTGACATTGATCTGAGGAAAGAAGAGAAGGGGTGTCATCGTTGGAAGGGCCTCCTCACTTTCTTCCGCCGCTTCGGTTTGGCTTCTCCCTTGGGTACTGTGCTGTTGGGCTTAGAGGCTGCAGTGGCCCCAGGGCCAGGCTGAGGAGCTGCAAAGAAGTTCCCATTGGACATCTGGCCTGGGGGTACTTGAAAGATCCGGCTCAAGAAATCTTGAAGGTCTGCAGGAGGGGCTTCTGGGGCTGCTCTGAGGGGACAATAGAAGACATAACGAGGCAAGAAATACTGAGTTATATTGTTACCTGTTTATACCTAAGTTAAAGACATACTAAGTCAGTTGCCAGACTTCTTAAGGGTGAGACATCTAGGTGTCCTAAACGGCATGTCGTCTGAAATCATACTCAGAACTAGAATAGCAGGTAGACTGTTGAAAGAAATAATACTTACCTCTGCCGCCCACTGGTGCCTGGAATCCGAGAACCAAATGAGATGTGATAGGGGACTCTATGAGTATCTGGGGAGATTCCTACACGCTGGCATCCAGCCCACTCTGCAAGCATGAGAAATAATTAGCCAAAACATTATAGTTTTGAGCGTACATAAGCCCATATTTCTAGAGAACAGAAGTATACCTGTGATGTCATACACCTTTCCATCCATTAGCGCAAAATAGGTGATCTTGAGGCCCAACATGCTTGACTCTGCCCAAAAGTCTCCTTCCTCAGCAGGATGCAGTCTATTACACTCAGCACAGTATCTGGCACTTTTAGGTTCCCGGTCCATTTCAAACCTCCTACAACCCAACACAACAACAAAAATTCCTTAATTTGTCAAGCCTACGGTGTTGCTATAGTATCATCGTTATGATCACTTCTCAGCCTTTTGGCTAAGATCAAGTGTATAATATTTTTTTTTGTTGTTTATTTTTGAGAAACAGAGACAGAATGCGAGTGGATTAGGGGCAGAGAGAGGGAGACACAGAATCCGAAGCAGGCTCCAGGCTCTCAGCTGTCAGCACAGAGCCCGACACAGGGCTCGAACCCACAAACTGTGAGATCATGACCTGAGCCAAAGTCGGACGCTCAACCGACTGAGCCACCCAGGCACCCCTAATATCCTAGTTATTAACAAAGATGGCTGAAAGATCTAAAATTATCTCCACTCAGTTGTTACATATGCCTACAAACACCCTTACCCTCAGCCTTCTATATTAAATCTAAAAATAACTTTTTTTTTTATTGCTAATTCAAATCCCCAATCTCTTGATACGATGGCAAAAGCAGAAACCTCAGGGTCTTTTTACTCATCATCTATATCCCCCAACTACCAGAAATACTCACAAGGAGGTCTTTGGCTACCCAATCCCTAAGTTGTGGCTGTCCCATTCCTGTCCTATTTCATACCTATGCTTTCCCTGGCATCGGCTGCACATCATAGTGTTCATTGCCTCTTTGAGGTCATCCTGCAGCTTGGACAGAAACTCATTCACCGACCGGCTCAGCTCATTCTCTGCCATTCGTTTCCTAAGAGAAGAAAACCTTTGTAAATGAGAGGGTATTGAGCAAGGGACAAAGGGAGATGAATCTTTTAGCCTCTTGAGGCTCCTGGCCAGCGAGAAAGATAAGCAACCCCAATTCCCTCCACCTCAGAGAGCCTCCTCCAGCCACAAGTCCAGGGACCTCTACTACTGAAGATTACTCATTTACCCCACTTTCCTATTTCCCACTTACATTTCATATTCCTTCCGCCTTTCAGGATTGCTGACAATGTCCCAAGCTGCCCGCAAAACCTTGAAGGCCTCCTCGGCCCGGGGATGATGATTTTTGTCAGGATGAACCTACCAAGACAAAGATTTCCTCACAAATCCATTCCAACTCTCTCCCCATCTTAGGTCAAAATAACCTCATATCAAAGTATTCTCTTTGACCACCCTTTTGGAGAGTCAATACACCTAGATAAATAATTGCTCTAGCTCTGCAAATAGTTTCAGGATCAAGACCCAGGTCTTATATTAGCTATATGACCTAGAATATTGTATCTATCACGGATTATTGGGAGTATCGAATGAGAATACACATGATGTACATAGTACAGAATTTGGCATTAGGGTGATCCACCATCTCAGTGTGCTTGGGATTGTCCCAATTTTAGCACTGAAAGTTCATGTCTCAGGAAACCCTCAATCCCAGGCAAACAGGGATGTATACACTACCTGGTATACATATACTAAGCCCTCACATTTTAGCTTTATCATCAATCATAAAGAATTCCAAGGATATTATATCCTCAAACTCATTCTTTTTTAACTAGAAAATTCTCATATATACTTCCTACAACAGTTTGCCTTTCTGTCCCCGAAATGAAATATAGCATATTGTGATCCTCACAGGCCTTTTACCCACTTTTCAACCTTTTCTCTAAGACAAATAGTATCCTTACTTCCTACAGCTTCTTGATTGTTCCCATCCTTATTTTCCAAAGGTACAGAATAAAGCTAGTCTCCTGATGATGCCAAATAAATAGAATGCTGCTAAATCTCCCACATATCTAAGCTTAGAGAACAGCCTTTTAGTCATGGTCACTCTGGGCCTAATAAGGGCAGTGAGAGGTTCCATAAAAGAAGCCCACAGACACTGGCCCAGAACAAGGAAGAATTCTTACATGTGTTACAGGTGTGTTGAAGATTGGGGGACTTAACTCCGTTTCTACTCCAAGAAAATAAGTTGAAAATGAAAAATTTTGTGACAATATTTCCCAAGAGAGGATTATCTGCTAAAAGACATGAAAGTGAGGGGCGCCTGGGTGGCTCAGTGGGTTGGGTTGGGTTGGGTTGGGTTGAGCGGCCAACTCTTGATTTTGGCTCAGGTCATGATCTCGTTGTCGTGGGATCCAGCCCCATGAGCTTGCTTAGGATTCTCTCTCTGCCCCTCTCCTGCTTGTGTGTGCTCTCTCCCTCAAAAAATAAACTTAAAAAAAAAGAAAGACATGAAAGGGAGAAAAGAGCTCTACTACTAGTATCTAACTGAGTATAAGCTGTTGTTCCCCACTCTTAAGAATATGCCCCCGTCTATCCACTAAGGGGCATGAATTTCCCACCAAACTAATTTAGTCCTCTGCTAAGTTACACACCTGGTATATTACTGTGTCTTGAATAGTTAATGGACACCTTGGTTACTCATTCCTATTTGGTGTCATGCAATCATTGAGGTAATTTACACACCATGATTTTTTACCAGTCCAGTTCCATACACTCAAATAGGCCCCCAATGGAATTTACACACATTACTTAATATTCATAATATAGTTTAACTTACAGAAAATAGCAATAATCATCACATCTAAAAATAATTACCTAATATCTACTAATAGCAATTTGATTGCATGCTCGTGTTAAACCATTTCCCTGAAGCATATGGGGCATCACAACTGCCATCTGTACCATGCCCTCTTATCAACAAAAGCAACCCTATCTTGGGGTGCCTGGCCAGCTCAGTCATTAAGGCAATTGTGACTCTTGATCCCGGGGTTGTGGGTTCAAGCCCCAAGTTGGGTGTAGAGATTACTTAAGGCTCGCTCAGTCAATTAAGCATCAGACTCTTGGTTTCAGTTCAGGTCATATGATCTCACAGTTGGTGAGATCAAGCCCCGCATTGGGCTCTGTACCAGCAGTGTGGAGCCTGCTTGGGATTCGCTCTCCCCCTCTCTCTCTGCCCCTCCCCTGCTCACACTCTAAATAAACATTAAAAAATAATTAAAAAAAAAAACCAGACAACTGTATCTTCACGTATGACATACATATGTACACGCCTCTCTATGGTTTATGCTCTGTTCTCTTTCCTTTTCCCACTCTACATTGCTGGTCCTGAAATACGTTTTCTTTCACCTGGTCCTGGAATAATCACATGCATTTCCTGAACTTTCCCACTCTAGGTCCACATTTGCCTCTCTGGGACAGTTAGCTGGATTTCCCCATGTTCAAAAAACCCTCTTTTGTTCAAGGTAGAGGAATTGACAGGCTATCTGACTAGGCCTTTTCTCCACCCTAGTTAGAGGGACTTCACCTGGAAATTCCAGGGTGAGGGGTCCAACATTGAACCACTAGGTTCATTTCTTTTTATTAAGAATCTCATGACAAAAAACTTAAAATGAAGGGAAAGTCAGATCCCATAGTGAAGGGGAAAAAGTCTTTATGACTGTTTCCTAAGAATTAAAGTTACTCCAGCTTCAAGTTGACTTTTTACTCTGCCTTCTCTTTATTCTACTCTCCCTAAAATTGGAATAGAAAATAAAATTTAGGGGCGCCTGGGTGGCGCAGTCGGTTAAGCGTCCGACTTCAGCCAGGTCACGATCTCGCGGTCCGTGAGTTCGAGCCCCGCGTCGGGCTCTGGGCTGATAGCTCAGAGCCTGGAGCCTGTTTCCGATTCTGTGTCTCCCTCTCTCTCTCTGCCCCTCCCCATTCATGCTCTGTCTCTCTCTGTCCCAAAAATAAATAAATGTTGAAAAAAAAAAAAATTAAAAAAAAAAAAAAAAAAGAAAAGAAAATTTAACAAAAGAGGAAAAGGAAACAGAAGGGAATACTCACCATCACTGCCAGCTGCCTATAGGCCTTCTTCAGTTCAGTATCTGATGCTGTGGCTTCAACCCCCAACACATGGAAAGGATTTAACTCATCCTCAGGAACCCCAGCCATGGTCAAGAGTCGAGCCACTTCTTCTTCAGGCTGGCAGTAGCGACCACCAGCTATAGGTGCATTCCCCTGCCTGTCAGTCCTTGGCTTGACCCAAGGCAACTCCAGCCAACCCCACTGAAACATTTTTACCAACTGTTGCCATGGCCTGCTATCTCTCAGCAGAATCAGGCAACGCTGCAGGGTGGGAAAATCCAGCCAAGAAAAGAGCCAAGTGGCTTTACCCCTCCAGCCTAACCTGTCACCCAGTCCCACCAGAAACCGCCAGCCCAACTGTAGACAGCCCAACAAGAGGGCCAGAGCCAAGAGGAGCAAAGCACCCAGTAGCCTAAGAAAACGGGTTAATAGCCCTGCCCCATAGCAACATCCTTGGCTCATAAATTGGAACATCACCTGGGCCCAGGCCCCCAGCCGCCCTGCCCAGACTCCCACCCAGACTCGAAAAAGGTCCAGATCACTGCCTTTCAGCTGCCTGCATGCATAGATGAGATGGCCACAAGTTTCCACATACTCTCCCACCAATACCAGCAGTTCAATCAGCCACCAGAAGCCTGCCTGTCCAAGCTGACACAGTTCCTCTGCTCCCCATAATCCCAGGCCTCTGCGCTTATCTGCTTGACTTCGTTTCCGGCCCAGCCTATGTCGGCCAGGGGACCTGGGATCTCTGCGTCCACCTTCCCGAGTATCCTCCTTGGCTGGAATGCGGTGCCGCTGTCTCCGAGGTGGTTTCTTTCCACTGGGCACACGTGAAAAATCACTGGGGAACTTAAGAGGTTCCTCATCATCATATTCCTCTTCCAACTCTTCATCTTCCCCCAAAACTGGAGAGGTACAATGGTGGCAAAAGTTGCTAGAAGAGCTATCTCCTCCCTCAGAGTAAGGCCCTTCAGGGATTCCAGGGGTTCCCTGGCAGTTGCAAGCAGATGGAATGGAAAGAAAAGAAGGGTTCCCATCCTCCTGGTACCCAGCCTCATTCTCTCTTGAGAGTTCCTGGTCCACTCCTGACTCTTCCTCTGAAGATGCCTCACTCTGATCAGGGTCCTCTCCATCCCTAGGGGGTCCTGGACCCCTTGGGGGGCCATGGCTTGGATCCGACCAGTGGGCTGGGTTTGGGGGCTGTGTGTACTTAGGACTAGAGTGCTCTGTGAGGCAGCGGGTACCATTAGAAGCAGGCCTCGCTGAGTCCCTGAGTCCTGAGAATGAAAGTATTTCAGGGTCCACAGAGGATCCTAAAGTCCTGAGGGAGGCGCCACCACTGTGGTGGGCTCCACACAACCCTCTTTCTCCGGGGTGCTTCTGGGCCATGACCCCGGGGCTTCCTGAGGATTTTAGGTCACAGCCATCATGATAAGTTCTGAGGCCTGTAACGAAGGTATTAAGGTGGAGGATGATCAAGTATAGGACACAAAGAGAGGGGCTAAATTATCTTAAATTGGGGATACAGTTAATGCACCCACCTCCCTTGTTTTCTCAGATTCTTCTGGAGCGTTCGTTGTCCCCAGCAATAAGCAAATACTCCATTAACCACAACCATGCTCCCTCCCCTCCTCCAAATCCCCTTAGTTTTTCTTCTTCCCCCAGAAAGCTACAAACCAAAATCTGGGAAAGAGGGAGGTACCGTAAAGGGTGTGGTCCTAGGGTCACTCGTGGGGGAAAAAGGGAAAGACGACCGGAAAGGGGTGCCGCAGGCTGCCCGAAAGGGTGGGGACCGCGCGGCTCTTAAGAAAAACCTGGGGGACCGAGCTTAGGGTTGCAGCTGAGAAAGACATCCAGGAAACCCTTGGGCTGGGTAGAGGGGGTAAAGGTAACGTACCGGAAGAGCGGCGGTAACTCCTCCCCCTCCAGCAGCTGGGCCTAGGGCCAGGGGGAGCTACGAGAGCAGCTCCCCCGGCTCCGCCTCCCGCTCACGCTCTGCTTCCGCCTTCCGTCCCCGCCGTGGCCACCGACCTACGGTTACTTCCACTTCCGGGGTCACCAGGGAAGAGACGGGAAGGAAACGAAAAGGCGGTTGGCGGAGGCGCGAGCCAGTCCAGCAAGCGCTGAGTCAAATCGGAGGAGGCGGTCCTAGGGAACACTGGCCCCTCCCCTTAAAGGGCTCTCTGCTGCCGCCCTCCGAGTGCTGGAGTCCTATCCCCGCTGGCTGCACCGCTGGTGGGCGCTGCAGCTGTGCCTGCGGACTGGGGGCAGATTTTTTCAGGGTTCCTCTGGCTGTATTCTTGGGCTTTGTAGAGACTGGGAGATAGAGGATAGCCACCGAGCCACAGTCTGTTTCCTTTGCAGACAAAACCAGGGAGCGTAGAGGAGCCACCGCCCCGATCCTTTCCCTGCTGCCTGTAGCGAGGACAGAGGACCTTTTGTATCATGCGGAGGTGGAGCGGCGGGGAGGACGCCCCGGGCTAGCCCCCACCCTGGCCTCCCTGCACTGCCCCTTCTTTCCCAGCAATCTTCGGCCTCCCCAGCGCCAGACCCAGCTGGCGAACTGCCCGGTATAACTACAGCTCCCACGGCCCAGACCCACCCCTCAGGACGCAGCTCCCAGGCACGGTCACGGAGCGATTCCAGGCGACCAGGAACGTAGCTCCGCCGGGCTCAGGACCCGAGCGGAGTGCCAAAAAACACTGCACTCATCTGCATGCTGCTTTGCGTCTCATTTGCATACCGAGCTGCTCTCGGTCGACGTCTACACGCGCCCCCGCCCCCACGCAGACCAGACTTGGGTCCCCTCTCTGTCGGTCCCCTCCTCTGCACACGCCTCTCTCGTTAGTCCCCCTTCCAGAGCCCGTCTTGCTCCGCAAGTTTTTCCGCCCATGAGCCCCTCGCCGGCGCCCCCAGTCCTGTAAAAGCCCCTTCCCCGGGTCCCCGTCTCGACCACCAGGTTCTCCAGAAGACAATACTCCAATTCTCTGGGAAGTGGAAGAAACCAAGCCGGGACTAGGGGGGCGCTGGGACCCCCGTTGGGGCTTTGAGAGCTTCTAATTGTCGAGTTCTCGCCTAAGTATTCAGAGACATTTTCTTCAACTTCGTGTGGTGCCCCCAAACCCTTCCCTGCTATGGTTGCGGGGGTCTCTGGTCCCAGCTTAGATCAGTGGGCAAACTGGGTCCCCCCACACATAGGGAAAAGAGTTGGAGGGGCCCGCCCCGTGATGTCACCCCCACTCCCCCACCCTCACACACACACCCTGTCCCCTTCCTCCACCCCCTAGGCTGATTGCATTTAGCTCTCAGGGCTTGGGCTACGACTTGCAAGAGTTTAGGGGGGCAACGAACAGAGTGGCCCTGGGGGTGCCCACGCCCGACAGCCGCCCCGACGCCTAGGACCTCCGGGCAAGGATGCAGCAGGGGGGTTAGGGAAGCACTTCTACCCCCTCCTCTCCTGAGTCCTGGCAGGGTGGTGAGTAGTTAACACTCCTTCCCCAACCCTCTCCTTATTTAGGGTCCCTAGACTTCCAAGCGGATTGAGGTGAGGAGCCCCAGGGATTCCCCACGCCAACCCTCCAGCCTGTTAGGACCTTGATGTCCAAAAGAAGACAGATGAAAGTGCCTGCATCCACCCTACCCCACTCCCACAGTGCTCCCCAAACCAGCCCTTCCTTGGTGTTCTCCTTTCAGGAACTGAATTCAAACCCCACTGGCAACCCTAACACCCCTGGGGAAAGGGGGGGGGGGAGGAAAAGTCCCATCAGTGTCCTGAGGGGAGGAGCAAGAGGCTACCAGGATGTGAGATGTCTGCGGGCAAGGTGCCTGCTTAGTCCAAGAGGGACCATGGGAATTGGACTGTGGCCGGATACCCCTTCCCCCAGCTTAACTCCATCTACCTATGAAGCGGAGGCTTCAGAACCTTGACAAAGTGCGGGAACTGTCTCTGGTTCCTTGTCCCAAACTTTTTTGATATGCTTCTTTTTACGTCTTCCTTCCCTGGGGTTGGAGCAGCTGTCCAGAGACCCACTATGACTCATTCTCCTGTTTCTCCTCCTCCCCCCCAGGATTAACCCCACCTTTCCCAGTCCGGTAGGGTCGTATTGAGTTCCAGCTGCAGATTGGGCAAGCTTTGTTTTTAGCTCGAACAGGCGGCTGAACCTTCAGTTACCAGTCCCACTAATGCCCCTGGGCCCCTCCTTCCACCCACTTAGGACTTCTGACTCTTCCCACCCTGGAAAGCTAGGGAACAAAGTCTCATTACCTTATGAGATTTTAGTTTAAGTTTCACTTAGTGTCCTTGTTTCAGAGGTTAGTAAAGAGACAGCCAGCTCCCCTTGACCCACTCCTGTAGATTTTTTCAGTTACCCCAGCAAGTCCATGCTCCCTCCTGAAATGGGCCTTTCTTCGTAAGAAATAGGGGTACAGAATCCTCAAGATTCATGGGCACCTAAGTTCCTGCCCCCTACCCCCTTGCAGGTTTCCCAACCCCCTCAAGCCATTCATGGATGGATGAGAGGAGCTGACACTGACCTTCCCCTCTGTGATCACCTTTTCTTCGGCCATGGAGGAAGCCTTGCTGCCCCTGGCCATGACCTCTGACCCCAGGCCCTTTAATCAACAACTCCCAGAGCCTCCAGACCCAAGATGTGTCTTGGAACCCCAGGACAATCCTGAACTGGCACCCGCCCTGGTGTGTGCTCTTTGCTGCTGCTTTGGAATCATCTACTGCTGCTTCGGTGAGGGCAGGGCCAGGATTCTGGGGGGCAGCTGCCCAAGACTCTCACTCTCAAGGATGATGGGAACTTTCTTCTTTGCTCCTAGGCCACCTCTACTCCTCTATTAGGGGATGCCTACCTTCAGTGTAGCCCCTGCTGCTCTTGCCAGCTCTTCTTGTCCACCCACACACACACACACATCCATGCCCCCTGACTCTGACCCCTGGCAACTATCACTTACTTCACCCTTCCCTCCTACCTCAAAACTCCATTCCCACATTATCCTCCATGATTCTTCAACCCTTCCCCAATAACCTGAATCAGCCTGTGCTGATTCCTTCTGCCATCCCTGGAAGGACTAAACCTTTTTTCTATAGCTATTTCCCTCAACATATCCATCTTTCCTCGTAATTTTTCCTCCCACCCCTCACAGGTTTTGAAAGGTCCCTGCCCTCCCTGAGATGATCCCTTTTTACCCCTTGCCTTGTGGTCCCTGGGTTGCTGCTCCTGTCTTCTGCTCCTCGTTAGCCACTCCTCTCCCTTGTAATTCATCAGAGCCATCCGTGTAGATGCCCCCTTTCTGTCTCTCAGTGCCTCCTGCCTCCCTTCCCAGGCTACCGCTGCTTTAAGGCAGTAATGTTTCTCTCGGGCCTGCTGTCAGGAGCTCTGGTGATCTTCCTGCTGTGCCACAAGGAACGAGTGCTAGAGACACAGCTGAGCCTGGAGGTGAGCGCGGGCATTGCGCTGGGCATCGGACTCCTCTGTGGCCTGGTCACCATGTTGGTTCGCAGCGTTGGGCTCTTCCTGACTGGTCTCCTGCTAGGCCTAACCCTGGGTGCCGGGGCCCTGCTGGGCACAGAGCCCATCTACCAACCACCTTCAGCCTGGGTGCCAGCTGGGGGGCTGGTGGGGCTGGCACTGCTGGGAGCCCTGCTCACGCTTCGGTGGCCACGTCCATTCACAGTTCTGGGCACGGCCCTGCTGGGTGCTGCGGTGCTGGTAGCCTGTGCTGACTACTTCCTAGAGGGGCTGGCACTGGGCAGTCGGCTGGGCCAACGCTTGCAGGCACTTCCAGCCTTGCCTCCTCTCTGCTGGTATAGCTGGGTCTTGCTGGGCACCTGGCCAGCCCTGGGGGCCCTTGGGGCCCTGGCCCAGTGGAAGCTCATGGATGAGGAACATGGAGGCCACGCCAATGGTGAGTTAGTGCCATGGTACGGAAGCAGCTAACCTGTGCCCATATCCCCAGTTCCCAGACTTGATGGGGGGAAGCGGGGGGAAGTGTCTAAGGTGAATGGGGCAGGGCATCGAAAGAAAGTTAGAGTTGGAGGAACCAACGGTCTGGGTGAGAATGAGGAAAAATTGTCAGAGGGAATAAGGAGGAGTTAGTTACTGGGGACCGTTACAGAAGGAAAGGAATATCTCAGGGAAGTCCAGAAGGAAAGTGTAGGAGGATTCCAAAGAAGAGTTTCTTTTAGAATAACCAGGGGAAAGATGAGGTTTGAGAGACCCAAAACAGGAAGAACAAATGGGTTTCTGTAGAGGGTGAGTGTGTTTGGGGGTGGGATTTAGGGTCTAAAGAGGCCTGAGTCTGTATTGCCCCCTCCCAAGCAGTGGTCTTGAGCCACCAGCGAAGGCATCTTCAACTCCTTCGGATCCGCCAGCAAGAGGCCAAGTGGCACCGAACATCCCCTGGGGTGGGGCTCTGTGAGGGCAGTTACCGGCGCCAGCTCCCCCACAACGGCCGGAGCCCTGCTGATAGTCTGGCTCCTGTGAGTGAGGGGAGGGGCACACCTGGGGATGGGGCAGAGGGCACTCAGGGATGGTCAGGGTGGGAGGGGGGGCTCTGACCTAGGCCCTTCCTTCTGCCTTCTCTGCCCTGTGCCTCTCCAGAGTTATCTCCAGAGCCTTCGAGAGCGCCAACTGGGACCAGGCACCCGGGCCACAGCCCCCCACACCGTCCTGGACTTGGATTCTGACTGTGGTTCCACTGTACCCCTCACCACACCTTCTGGTTCCACCCATACCTGAGCCTAAACCTCCACTGAGGCTTCCACCCCAGCAAGAGCCTGGGAACACCCAAATGTGCAAGGCCTGAGCCCACAGGACACACACACAAACTTCCTCACCTCTCAGATTGGGGATAGAATCTGTACTCCAACCCAGACCAACCCTGTAGGGATATGTTTCAGGGACAGGTAAAGGAGAATCTTGTGGGGAGGGGAGAAGAATGGAAGTAGGAGAACCTACCTCTTCCAAAAATAGAGGTGCCCTGGTCCCTAAAGTAACTGGCTTTCTAATTCCCTTTAAACCAAGGAGAGCCCTTACCCAAATAGCCTTTTATATACTTGCCTTGGTGTGCCTCACAATGGTAAAATAAGGAGTTTTGTTGTTTTAGGACCTATTGCAAATCAGGAAGCCCACTAAAGCACTTGATAGCTTTTTGATGGGGAGAAGGACACAGAGGAACTCTAGGATCACCTAATCCCTAGGCCTCTCTCATTAAAAGGTAGTTGGCTTCCTGGTTAGCCTTTACTCCCGAGTCCCATAGGCTCAAGCCTCCTTCTCCTACCTCAGTTGGGAGTACTGTCCTCCATGGTGCTTCCTTTTCCCTCCTTAATGTAGGGAAGATGATGGGGCAATGTATGGAACAGCACCTGCCTCCCCCAAAAGCTGGCTATTTGCCCCAAGGAGAAAGCATTGGCCCACATGCCAGAGTCTTGCCCTTTTGCCCAAAGTAGCCTGGTCTTCAAGGCTGCACAGGAGACAAGTGCCTTCTCTGCTTCTCATTGTAGGTGATGCTAATCTCCTTAACTAGAACTTTGTCCCACCCACTAACCCATTCTAACTCTCCCTCCTCTGATTCTCCCGCTCAAAGTCTGTTCCCTGGTTCCCCAGACAGCATGAAGGAAGATATATTCCTCCCCTGGGCAACAAAGCTAGGATGGGAAGGAAGAAGAATATGGGAGCACGTGAATAAAATGGCATTGAACACTGAACCAGGGAGTCCAGCCTCTGCTGTTGCTGTTTTTTTCTTTTTTCTTTTTTCTTTTTTTGCATCCCCAGTTAGCCAGACTGACAAGTCCTCTGTCCCCTAAAGGTCTGATATGATCTTATCAGATTGGACTACGGTACACACAGCTACACACACACACAGCCAGAGGAAGAACTGTTCAGTCCTCTCTAATGAACATGGAGTTAGCCTTTATTAAGCACAAATGTGCCAGACACTGTGCCATATACTTCACAAATAGTATTTCATTTAATGCAATAACCCTGCAGGATTGGTGTCCACCTTATTTTGCAGATGGGGAATCTGAGGCTCCGTGAGGTTAATTAACTTGTCCAAAGTCATCAGCAAGTAAATGTGATTCTCAAGTGTTCCAAAGCCCTTGCTCATTTTACTGGCCATGCTGTTTCCTTGCACTTTATCTAGGAAGAACAGGACCCAGGCATTTAGCTTCCCAGCTTTGCTGCCTGTAAGCCAGGGGCCTGAGTGGTGCCTTCCTTCTACCACTGTCTTCCAGAGAATAGATAACACAGCTGGAAGTGCTATCTAGAATGGAAGAAAAATGTCTAGAGGCTGACCCAGAGTTAGGGAGTCCTGCCCAGGAGGGAAAGAGCACAGAGAAGTGGTGGCTAGGAGTTAGAGGCCTGGGGTCTATGGCATGCCCCTGGTGCAGCCCTCCTGCCTAGTGAGCAGACATTTGCTTCACATCTTGTCATCTGCGAGGGTGACATTACCAGGGAATGAAAGGGTGGTGGAGACTGTGGCTGAGGGGGTAATGTCCAAGATTGGGTCTCTGGGTGAGGGGGCTGTGTTCAAGGTGGTATCTATGGCTGAGGAAGTGGTATCCAAGTTTGTTCCTATGGCTGAGTTGTCAGTCCCTGAAGGAGTGGTGCTCCCACCCAATGGAGTATTGTCTGAGGTCTGGGGACGACAGTGCATCCAATTGTGGGCAGTATCTCTGGGATAGCCTTTCTCTACTCGAAGCTGCTGGTTGAGGCGCCAGTACTGTTTACCCTTGAAGAAGTAGACATGGCCATCCCGCCAACCCATAGCAGCAGAGGGCTGGTCTGGCACTCCTGTAAACAATCCCTTGATTGGTTTAGGGTAGTGGCTGAAGTCAGTTCGGGCCAGCTCGTCCCACTGCCAGTACCCGGAGCCCTAGGTGTGGGGTGGGTAGGGAAGAGAAGAGGATGAGGAGAGAGCTTAAGGATCCCCAGAGGTCTAACCCCAACCCACCGCAGCTGCAGATGATCTCCCCTCAACAGCAAGTTGGCTTCTCAGTGTGAGGTAGCCCACCCCTCCTAAGAAGCTGTTTGCCCTTGCTTTGAACTGTTTACCTTAAAGAGGAACACCTTTTTATTGAAAGGCCAATAGAGAGCTGCATCCAGGTGGGGGTCTACCCTATTCAGCTTCTTGGGAAAGCCAGGAGACATCTTGAAATTAATATAGCGCCACACCTTGTCTCCTGAGTGCATGTAAGGAAAGAACAAGTCATCTCTGTCTTCAGGTGATAGCTTTCGGTCCTCCCATTCCACCCTTCCAGGAACTTCTCATCTCTCCCTCCCTTTTATGGCTTCTTTAATGGTAGGCCCTCCTCAGGTAACACACTGTAAACTAGTCCCTTTACCCTTAAAGAAGTGAATCCATTGTGTTCGAGGAGAGTAGACAGCAGCATCTAGGTTTCCTGGGAGCCCCTCCCAAAGGGCAGACACTTGGAACAAGGGACCCAGCCCTGAATCTGTCACAGTCCACACGTAGTTCCCCTTGAAGGCATAAGTCTTCCCGCGGGGCCCTGAGAGCAAAAGTGTGTCAAGTCAAAAAGAGATGGGTCAAATAAAGACTTGTGGATACCTCAGACAAGCTGATTATCTGCCTTCATCCCACAGGCTGGTCCCTCAGAAATTCACTCAACATTAATTCAAAGAGAAGATTAAAGGTAGAGAAGGAAGACTCCGTGTTCAGCCTCTTTGCTGTTCAGAGCAGTTTAGCTCCGAACAATAAAACAAAAGCCCTGCAGATAGCTGCTCCCCTTTGGGGACCTCACCTTCCATTCCAATAGCTTCCAAGTTGTCCTTCCCTGCATGTATAACACGCTCTCTAATAGACATCCCAGTAAATATAGTTTTCCCCATCTTGCTAGATTAGCAGATGTGTTTTAGTGACCCTTATAGGGAGGCAACCGAGGTAAATGCCTGCCTAACCCACCTTTAATTTGGCTCTGAAGCCTCCCTCCCCATGCCACATGCCTCCTTCCATGGCCACTAACCTCTGCTGGGTATCTAACCCCTGTTGCTCATGCTGAGGTTCCATGTCATTCCCATTTGTCCAAGTCTCAAGTGAGTGGGCTGCTGCCACTGCCCACCTATAGCCTGAAAGGGAAGGGCCTCACCCAGCATCACGGCATCCAGTTCACCACTGCAGGGGTCTGGCATGGGACTGGGTTCTGTAGGCACGTGTGGTACAGTGGGGAGCTCCATCTCTTCTTCCTCATCCTCTGTCTCTGGGCTCTTCTTCCCTGCAAGGTGGCATGATGCTGTTCAAGGAGAGAACTCATAGCAACTGACCCCCCGCCACTCTTCTGTAAGTTTGGCTCAGAGGCCCTGTATAAAGGGGAAAAGGGAATCCTAGAGCATTTCTCTTGATGGGAAGCAAGATCATATTGATATCAATTGATAGTGTTGACAGGCACCAGAAAGGGAGAAGGAAGTTTGCTGGAATATTCATTCTTCATCCCCAAGAAAGGGCAAGAGGGGAGAGAGGCCTGGAAGGAAGATCAGACATGGAAGTGTCAGAAAAACAGCTGCTGAAAATGAAGATGCCTGAATAACTGGGTAGGAGGAAGAGAAGAAGACAAGTCAGTTCCTGCCATGGAGGTTAGACCTGTCTCTATAAGCCTGAAGAGATGCTGGTCACACTGACCCTCATGATCACTGGGGGAAAAGACTAACCATATAGAGCCTGAATCCCAGCCACATCATCCGGGTGCAGCTTGAAGTGGGGCCGATAACCAGCATAGACAGGGGCCATGAGGGCCTGTGTATATCGGGAGTGCCCAAGCCCCAGGGCATGGCCCAGTTCGTGGGCTGCAATGATGCGCAGGTTCACTCCCCGGTAAGTCCGCTCCGTCCAGAGTTCATCTTCATCAAAGTGCACACTGCCCAGCTCTGGGATGTCAGCATGCGCCAGGACCCTCCCTGGACAAAGGCAAGGGTGAACAGGAATGAGGTCGGAGTCTCCTAGGCTAGAGCATCCCCTGCCTGTTACAAACCCCAATTTCTCCATTCCCTTAAAATTCCATCTACTTTCAGTCTCCTGCATGCCTCTCTCTCACCTTTCAGATCCCCCATCATCACCACTTCTCTCTGGGATGCCCATCGCTCTGTTTCTGTACCTCCCAACCACTCTCTTCTCTCCGGCCCAATCCTCTCTGAGATGTGCCTTGAGAAGGGGAACTTAGACCAAGGAATAAGACATAACCTTCAAAGAGGAGGCTTGATAAGGCCCCAGGGAGGTGACCAACTGCTCGCCAAAGGAATATTAGAAGGTAGTTAGAGAGTGTAGGGTGCAGTTGGACATAGGTGGCAGACTGAACATTAAGGTTCCAGAGTCACTAGCTCAAGGGGACAGAGATAATCTCGAGGTCTGTGATGTGGGAGCCAAGAGCTGGTACCTACCAGGCCCATCAAAGGAATTGGAGCAGTACGGGCTCTGGCGGCCATGGAAGGAGAGGCGGATGTCAGCCCAGCCAGCCTGCACCTCCCGGAAGGTCAGGGGAGCCACATTACTCCAGTACCGGAAAGCTTGAAGCAGGGCTGCCCGGGCTGTGTGGGGTGGGAGCGTGGAAGGCAGGTTCAAGATGCGGAAGGTCAGGTGCTTCTTTCTCCAGCGGCCTGGTTATTAGACCAGAAAATAGGTTAGAAACACAGATCCCCTGCCAGCCCCAGAAAGATCCCCTGAGTCTGGTCATTCATTCAGCAAAGCTATGTCTCCAGGCAGGTGATGATCAGGTAATCACCAGGTGATCATCCATTCAACACTGAGCTGGACCCGGCTGTCCCAATGTCACCTGTACTCCAGAGCCATGCCACCCCCTCCTTTCCCTCCCTTTCCCAGTCTCAGTCCTCACCCAGCAGAAGGTATTTAAGGGTCTTCTGGTTGAAGGGGTCCTCCAGGCCACAACGGGGCTGCCTCATGCGGGCCCTTGTGGCATCATCCAGCTGACCTGACACTGGCAGCTCAGATGCTTCCTGAAAAGCTCTGAGAAGAGGAAGAATGATGGGCCCAGCAGAGCAGGGGAATCTGGAATGACTGGAAACTGAGGAAAGCTCTCTGGCCACCTGCTTCCCAAAGTGGTAGCAGAGAATGGCACAGAATCTCTGAAGCTGATGGGGTCACTCCAGTATCCAGTCCTCATAACTAGGACTTTCTCTCCAGTTCTGCAGAAATAGCGATACTCCAGCTTCATCTCCCCATCTTCCGCCTCTTATCTGTTAGGTTTCCCTCAGGTGTAGCCCTCTTCCCCTACAATTTCTAACCTTCTCCTGAGGAAGTGTCCCGTCCCCCTGCTCTGGAGACTCTCCCACCTCTGATCCCACCTGAGGGCCTGTCCTCCCTCAGCCTTCTCCTCCTGGCTAGACACCCCCCCCCCCCAGCCCAGCCTGCTCTGGGGCAATTTCATCCCATAGGCATGTCAGGCATCATGGTTTTTGAAGGGACTGTAAACATAACCGAAAGCAGAAAGAAAAACTATCCGTTAGATCCAAAATATAAAAAGAAAACTTCAAAATATAAGTAAATGTTGACTTAAAAGTCTACAAAAAGCAACATCATGTCAACAACTCAACTCCAATTCAACCGAACTCATAGCTTTACATACAAATCATACTTCATGTGGGATGTCACTAATAGTATATTGGATATGATGTGGAATGGAGCCCCCAAAGCGATGCTTAGGGCTTAGGAAGACCCAATGACTGCTCCTCATCTTTGATCCCCATCTCACTCCACACCCCACGACCCAAACTGTGGCGTGTCCTATTCCCTAGATCCCTGACATGGATTTGGGTCAGGCAGAAGTGGGCCTGGGGAGAGGAAGAGATGAGAAGAAGGAAAGATGACCTTGCAACCTCAACCTTTACAGCATGTGCCTTATGACCTCTCACCTCAGAGCCTCCATGATATCTTCTGGCTTGAAGTCATCAGGTCCTTCAAGAGGCTTCTGTAGGTATCCATACTGCAACAGGTAATCCTATGATGGGGGTCAGGGTAAGCAGAATAAAAAGGGAGTTAGTCTTAGGGTAAAGCTTCTCAGTGATCTAGCAGATCCATAAGGATAGGGGAGGACAGACATGGAAGGATTAAAGGAGAGAGGCACCTTCGGGAAGGGGCTCAGGTAGAACAAAGGCAAGGAGTGGGAGATGGGCCAGAATAGATCATAAAGTAGAGGAAGGAAGGGAGAGGCACGTTGAAGTTCAGGATGGAGGCCTGGATGGGACTGTGGCGCAGTACCCCGATCCCTTCCTAGGCCTTGGTCCCTCTTTCCCCGGGAGGGGTGTGGAGAACTCACCACGGCTGCCTCCTTCCCTGAAGGCCCCAGGGTCCGGCCTGAGACTGTCATAAGGAGTAGGAAGCCCAGCCATAGCCACTGCCAGTTCATGGTCCCACTAGGCAGGAACTCCAGAGGCTGTCCTTGTCCTCTGCCCTGAGATTTCTGGGAGCCTGGGGAGTAGGGCTTGGTGGGGGGCTCTTGCCTCCAGTTCTTTCCACTCTCCAGTCTCTGGCCCTCTTTACAAAACTTAAGGGGAGGGGAATTGGGGGGAGTGGCAGTGGGAGGTGACTAAGCCCAGAGGTATGTTGCAATTCTCCATTAACCCCTGCCCTGCCACAGAGCTTCCATCAAGAAGGGCCCCCAGCCCATTCCCACAGGGTCCTCTGCTGGAGATGGGAAGACTTTTCATACTGCCCTGCCCCAGGGGTGGGCATCCTGGCAGGATGAGAAGCAGAGTCTCTGCAGAGCTAGGGATGGGGACCATGGCTATCCCCTGGAGTTGGACATTCCTGTGCCCCAGGAACCCTGGGCAGCAAACCCCTCATCTTCAACATTCATAGGTCCCTGTCTGCTCTAGGATAGGAAAAAAATAAAATAAAAGTGAAGAGGTAGGAAGCAGCTTAGGTTTCAGGTGAAGGAATCAGAGATGAGGTCTCAGTTTCTTTGTACTCAAGACCAAATTAGGAATTTAAATGTTCTTGAAGCCTACTTGTGTCTGCTTTAATAAAAAGTCGTTATTTCAAGCATTTCATGAGCCCATAATGTCAGGGTGGGGGTGGGGGTTAACAAGGGTACAAAGAAGTAAAAGGCCAGAGCTTGCCCACAGGAAGCTTGTGGAAGCTTGTGGCAAGGCTGACCCAAGTACCCGAAATGAGGGGAACCAGGATGCCAGGCAGGAGATGCCCCATCCTAAGGATCATGGGGCTGTGGGGAGGCTCGCCAAGAAACCAGGCTTTGAAGCCTGGCTAAGAATTGGATGGAGTAAAACAGTACCGAGGGACACGGACAGTGCAGGCCTTGAGTAAAAGTGCAGAGCTGAGAAAAGCCACTGTGCTCACTGAGTGGTTTTCCAGGGTCTGGATTGCTTCATTCACCACTGACTCCCTAGTACCTACTTCAGTCCAGCTCAATGCTTCAGGTGGTGCTTAATGAATCTTTGTCAAATAACTGGGGTGGGAGAGTGGTTGGGAGCCAGAGTTTAGAGGGGGTCTTGAGTGCTATTTAAGGAAGAAGTGAAAAACTTACATTTTGTTTATGAAAAAAAAAAGTTTATTTTTTATTTTTTATTTTTGAGAGACAGAGAACACACGCTTGTGTGAGAAGGGCCAGGGGGCAGAGAGAGAAGGAGACAGAGAATCCAAAGCAGGCTCTATCAGGGCAAAGCCCAACATGGGGATCAAACCCACAAACCGTGAGATCATGACCTGAGCCAAAGATGGATGTTTAACTGACTGAGCCACCCAGGTCCTGAAAAACTTACATTTTAAAACACTTACTTTGTGTTGGGTGATTTAACTATTATCTCATTTAATTCTCACAACCCTCCTAGGACAGAGGAATTATTCTGGCCTTTTTTTTTTTTTTTTTTTTTGGACATTTTTTGTAAGAGAAAATGGAGACCCAGAGAGGGAACTTGACTAAGGACACGGAGCTCCCAGTTGATCTAGGCTATATTCAGATCCCTCTGCTGACTCCATAACCCATACTCTTTCCATGCACCACACTAATGACTTTCAGAGTTTTGCTCTTTAAATGTTTAGGGGAAACTTTAGGGGCTCCACTATTACTTATGCATCATACAATGTTGTGCAGGGAAGTAGGGGTAAGACTGGGAGAAAGTGTTACTGAACTCATGTTCTCAGTAGGATCCCAATTCTGAGCCCTTCCCCACACCCTAGGCTATAAGGCTGGCAGGCTACAGGGGTACACTTCACACTCCAGGGTTGAGGTGGGGGAGACGCCTGAGTCATATTGTTTCCTTTGATGACGCTGATCCCCCTGACCCATCCAACCCTCAACTGGGTAACAATCAGCTGACTAAGTCCCAAATGGCCAGTGACAGGCCAGGAAGAACAGAGAGCTTCTGACTGATGAGTGACAAAGGCCATGACTGAAGCCATCGCCAAGGCTGATGTCCCCAGGAAATGACAGAGTTTAGGAACCAGCTCCCATTCAGCCCCCCCGCAGGGTTCTTTCTCAACCTTGCCCTTCTCTCCTGCTTTCCACCCTCCACCCCTCACTCCCTCTTTTTTTGAGAACAGGACATGGTCCAATTAAATATTATAATTTCTTTCTGATTAAAGTTTTTGCTCTTTTTTCTGAATAAAAGCTATCCTTTGCTCGTCGTCGTAAATTTGGAAAATACCAAAATAAGCAAGGAAGAACACGAAAACCACCACTAAATTCTACGCTTCTACCCAGAAGAGAGTCACTAGCAACATTTTGACTCATTTACTTGAAACTCCGTGGTTCAGCTCTAGCTCCGCCTGCCCAGACTCCGCCCCTGGAGACTGGGGCTGGGATGGAAGAAAAAGTGGTAAGAAATAGTAAAAATAATGGAGGAGGAACAGGAGCTGAGGGTGGTGGGGAGAGAGGAGGACACAGGCAGGAGGATATGAAAGAAAGGAGATGAATGTGATAGCAGACTACTCTCTCCTCTCTCACAGAAGTAAAAAACAAAAACGAAAACAAAGACAAAAACAAACAGAACAGGGCAGACGCTTAAGACTGCGTGACAGCATGTTAGTGAGATGATTATTATTATGAAAGGTAGGTGCTCACTCTGGCCTGCCTTGGAAGGCCCCGGGGGAATGAAACCACATTCTAGATGCTAAGGAGCCAGGAGAGAATAGAGTAAACTAGTAAAAGCTGCCAAATAATTTACCTCGTTTAAATCTCAACAACCAGGCTGGTATTATCACCTTCTTACAGAAAAGGAAACCGAGTGTCTAGTAGGTTACTTCGGGTCACACAGCCAGGAAGCAGCAGAGGCTCAGGCTCAAGCTATGATGATGTGCGCAGCTTCCCAAGAGTTTCCACACGCACCCAAACAAAACCCCCCTACAGAGCCAGGAGCTGCAGGCGGGGCATGTGGTCAAGGATTGCATGACTAACTCTTCCCATAATGGCATGGTGACCACCCCTTCCGCCAGCCCCCACCCCCTGAGCCAGGCTGGCCAGCTCTTTTTGCCTCTGAATTTGTCATCTCTCACTGGGGGAGATATGGGGATGTGTGCAAAGGGTTAGGACATGTGGTCTGCCTGCCCCCAAAAGAGAACAGGAGTCTGAGAGAAAGAACTCCCAAGTTCTTTGGCTTGCTTGCTCCCTTCCTGCAAACTAGTTTCCCTCTCTGCCCACAAATTGTGGTGGAAGAGTTTGTATAGAAATATTATTAATTAAAATATTTGAAACGGTAGCAGGAGGAAGTAGGTTAGATTCTGAGAGTATTTTCTAGTGATCAGGGGCCATGGGGCAAAAGTTTGCAGAAGTCTCTAAATCCAAGAGAAGCCAATGTGTAAACCACCACCCACCCTCTCCGACAGCTACCCTTACCCGAATGGGGTGGCTCCTAGGGCTGGACATCCTGGTATAAGGGTAAGTCTGGGAACTGAAACTGGAAACTGGAGGTGAGAAAAACATAAGCTATAACTCACAGGCACAGATACTGCTCTTGATTTAGAGAAATGTGGTGTTAGCCTCTGGCCTGTTTCCCCTGAGCCCAGAGGGAATCAGGAGAGAAGGAACTTTCCCTGGCTGAATGGGATTGAGGTTTCCAAGCTGTTACCCTGGAAACCTCTGTTTTTAAGCGGACCTCCCCACCCCCCCCAACACACACTCCTTTAATTAGTCATGAGTTCCTAGAAGCCAGATGGGAAGCAATGGGCTAGATCGTGCACAGCTGGAACTGGTTAGTGACAGGAGACGTGGGAGGGGTTTGGAGATGGCTCATGGCCTGGGCCAGCTCATTCTGTTCCCAGGATGCTCCAGACTTCCTCAGAACCCTACAAACATTCCCCTATCGTGGGCATTCCCACCCACCCATAGCTCTTCAAACATGTACCCACTGGGGCACTGGCCTGAACTGGCTCAGCTGAGAGGACATCAGACCCAAATCCTTAAGTTCTTTAGTTCCTGTGAGGGAGACCAAGATCTGCTCCTTGACCCCAATTCACAGAAGAAAATATTATCCCACAGCACTCCCCTGGAGATTGCTGGAGGCTTCTGCTGGTTATACCATTACCCAGGACAGTGCCAAAAGGATGCATGAAGGGATCAATGCTAGCCTCCAGAATAAGGAGGGGAGTAGAGGAATAAAAAGCTTAAGTGGGAGCACCTGGCTAGTTCAATCAGTACAGCATACACTCTTTTTTTTTTATGTTTATTTATCCTTGAGAGAGAGAGAGAGACAGAACAAGAGCAAGGGAGGGGTAGAGAGAGAGACAGAGACACAGAATCAGAAGCGGGCTCTAGGATCTGAGCTGTTAGCACAGAGCTCAACACGGAGCTTGAACTCATGAGCTGTGAGATCATGACCTGAGCCGAAGTCAGACACTTAACGGACTGAGCCACCCAGGCATCCCTATAGAACATACACTCTTGATCCTGGGGTCCTGAATGCAAGCCCCACATTGGGTATAGAGTTTACTTTTCTTTTTAAGTTTATTTATTTTTATTTATTTATTTATTTATTTATTTATTTATTTAGAAAGAGCAACCATGAACAGGGAAGGGGTGGAGAGAGAGAGAATCGCAAGCAGGGTCTGCACTGCTAGTGAGAACCCATAAACCGTGAGATCATGACCTGAGCCGAAATCAAGGTTCAGACACTTAACCAAATGAGCCGTCCAGGTGCCCCTCAAGTTTACTTTTTCTTTTTGAAGTGACTAAATTAAAGGGGAAAAAAAGCTTAAGTGTTCTTTCAGCATCTAGGATTATAACGAAATGATGATATCACAAAGGATTTTTGCTCCTTCTGGGAATGACTATTTTTTCCTTAATGAAAACCAAACTAATTTTTATTGTTTTTTGCAAGGGCAGTAGGATATGGGGAAACACTCTGGCCTCCTGTTCTCACTTTGTGATCCCAGGAAACAGATCTGTTGTAATGTTTGGGGACTGTCATGGGCCTGGAAAGTTCATGTTTGGCTCCCTTATGTATTGGCAAAAAGCTCTGATAGGGGTTTGGCAAAGGAAGGACTTCAGCACTGACTTCCCCCTTTGAAGAGGGTAGTAACTAGATGGGGGAAAGGAGACCCAGGGATAACCCAGTTCTGCATCCACCAGGCCAGCAACCGCAGAGAGGGCTGGGGGTGGGGAGGGCAGGGTAAGAAGGCTGTGCTTGATGGGCGAGGCATGAAGGGAGCAGGCTCTCCTTTGCAGCCCATGTTTTGTTCCTAACTTACTTAAGAAGGATACTGGAGGGTTCACCAGTCTGGTTCTGTTTTTATTTTTTAGTGAATTCATTAATTGACAATGGGGGAAGTATGTCCTGCAGATAGTGAGGAAGAAAGTGCTAAAGGATTTTAAAGTGTCAAAGGGTCAAAGTTCCAGTTTGAGCAGCAGGCAGCTTTGGCATAATGAGCACTACCCCTCAGCTGCGAAAGAAATTTTCAAAATGGGAACTATAGGGGCGCCTTGGTGGCTCAGTTGGTTGAGCATCTGAGTCTTGATTTCAGCTCAGGTCATGATCTCACAGTTCATAGGTTCAAGCCCCGCGTTGAGCCCTGCACTGGCAATGCGGAGCCTGCTTGGGATTCTCCTTCTCCCCCCTCTGTCCCTCCCCCACTTGCTCTCTCCCTCTCAAAATAAATGAAAACAAACTTTAAAAAAATGGGAAATAGAAAAAGATAATGGAAAAAGAAGACTGTGGATCCTAAAGAAGGCTGTATTCTCAGATTTTTTTTTTTAATCCAGAAGCTATTCTTAATGATGTGTGCATTTGCCTGTTGCCCGTTTTTGTAACACTCCTTAGCGTGTCTGTGCATGTGTGCGTGTGTGTGTGTGTGTGTTATTATAGGAGTGATGCTCCATGTTGTAAAAACTTGAGATGATACATAACTTCCTGCTTTCAAAAAGGAAGCCAGGGGTGCATGGGTGGCTCAGTCAGTTGTCCAACTTTGACTCAGGTCATGATCTCATAGTTCATGGGTTCAAGCCACACACTATCAGCGTGGAGCCTGCTTGAGATTCTCTCTGTCCCTCTCTCTGCCCCTCCCTGGCTCATGCTCTCCCCCCCCCCCCCGTCTCTCAAAATAAATAAACAAACAAACAAACTTAACAAAACAAAACAAAAAGGAAGCCAGATATTAGCGGGATAGGAGCACACTGGGAGGAAAGATTTGGAGATATTTAGAAACAGAAGCTGGTGGGGTGCGTGGGTGGCCCAGTCAGTTGAGCGTCCGACATCGGCTCAGGTCATGATCTCAAAATCCATGAGTTCGAGCCCCGTGTCAGGCTCTGTGCTGACAGCTTGGAGCCTGGAGCCTGCCTCAGATTCTGTGTCTCCCTCTCTCTCTGCCCCTCCCCTGCTCGTGCTCTGTCTCTCTCTGTCTCAAAAATAAATAAAAACATTAAAAATTTTTAAAAAGAAAAGAAACAGGAGCTGGAACAGATAGAAAAATATCTAGTTGATCACTGGCCACAAATTAAGGCTGGCCACTGACCAGAGTATCCATGGTGATCAATAAAATCAGATAAAATTGATAAGCAAGCATGTTAACCCTCTGATATGAGGCCAATGGTGGTGGCCAGAGACAAAAGAGAGTGAAAAAGAAACAAGTAAAAGGGTGAGAACTCAAGGATTCTAAGAATCCTAGCTTGGATTAAGGGCATTTATTTGAGGGCAAGTAGAAAGAGTTGTTTTTCTGACTAATCAACTGTACCCTTGCAAATAAAAGAACTGACCATTGGCAAAAATTGTATTAATTTGTCATTTGCTGCTTCACTTACTGAATCTATTGGTGTTTCTTAAAATTTCTACCAAAATTCCCCAAGTAGATTATGAAAATACATGCTTAGAGGTTAAAGGTATATGTATGTAAATATGGTGGGAAATTTGTCCATCTCACAATGATTACCTCTTCTCTGTCCCCCTTCCACATGGTCAAATGGGTGACTGCAAGCAGCCATATTTATGCTATGTAAAACTCTGTCCTTCAGACCTGCTAAGTGAACCAGAGATAGACAACAGAGTCAAGCAGTTTTATTCCTCCCAATCCCCCAGGAGTTGGGTCTGAAAAAGAAATACATTTATCTCTTTATGTGACTGGATCTGAAACATGTAAAGCTCAGGCAGTAAGTTGTGGCTATTTTCCGCCTCTCAGGACAAAAACGAGAGGAAGCCTATTGCTAGGAAAGAAACAAAAAACAGAAGGTTGGAGGCAAAAGGAGAGGAGAGACGGGAAGAACACACCTGGGCTCATGATAGCTTCTCTTCTGGTTCCACAAGAACAGATGCATCCTTGCTCTTGGTTCTTTGTAACACAGAGCTATGCTGAATAATGGCCCCCAAACATGTCCATGTCCTAATCCCCAGAACCTCTATATATGTTACCTTGCATGTCAAAAAGGGCTTTACAGGGGCGCCTGGGTAGCTCAGCTGGTTAAGCATCTGACTTAGTCTCAGGTCATGATCTCACAGTTTGTGAGTTCAGGCCCCGCATCGGGCTCTGTGCTGACAGCTCGGAGCCTGGAGCCTGCTTTGGATTCTGTGTCTTCCTCTCTCTCTCCCCCTCCCCACTTCACACACACACTCTCTCCCTCTCTCTCTCAAAAATAAAAATATTTTTAAAAAAAGGGGGGGCTTTACAGATGCGATTAAGGATCTTGCTGTGGGGATATTCACGTGCAAAAAAATGAATCTAGACATACACTTTATACTGTTCACAAAAATTAACTCAAAATGGATTATAGACCTAAATGTAAACATAAAACTATGAAGTTCCTGGGAGAGGGGCGCCTGGGTGGCCCAATAGGTTAAGTGTCCACCTCTTGATTTTGGCTCAGGTAATGATCTCACGGTTTGTGGGTTCAAGCCCTTCATCAGGCTCCATGCTGGTGGTGCAGAGCCTGCTTTGGATCCTCTCTCTCCCTCTCTGCCCCTCCCTGCTTGTGCCCACTCACTCACGCTCTCTCTCTCAAAAAAAATAAAAAACTTAAAAACAACTGCTAGGAGAAAACGTAGATGACCTTGAGCATGACAAAGAATTTCAGAGACAATACCAAAGGCACGAGCCATGAAAAAAACAATTAATAAGCTGGACTTCAGTAAAATTAGAAACTTTTGCTGTGAGAAAGACAATGTCAAGAGAATGAGAAGACATGCCACAGGTTGGAAGAAAATATTTGCAGAAGACACATCTGATAAAGGACTGGTATCCAAAATATACAAAGAACTCTTAATAATTCATAATAAGAGGGCCGCCTGGAAGGATCAGTTTGTTGAGAACCTAACTTGAATTTGGCTTAGGTCATGATCTCATGGTGGTGAGATTGAGTCCTGCATTGGGCTCCAAGCTGGGTGTGGAGCCCACTTAAGATTCTCTCTCTCCCGGGGTGCCTGGGGTGACTCAGTCAGTTAAGCATCTGACTCTTGATTTTGGCTCAGGCCATGATCTCATGGTTCCTGGGGTCAAGCCCCATGTCAGGCTCCATGCTGACAGCTCAGAGCCTGCTTGGGATTCTCTCTCTCCCTCTCTCTGCTCCTTCCCTGCTCATTCTCTCTCTCTCTCAAAAATAAATAAACTTAAAAAAAAAAAAAAAGATTCTCTCCCTCTCCCTCTGTCACTCCCTCTCTTGGGCTCTCTCTCTCTCTCTCAGAAAAAAAAGGTTAAAACAAGCAGAATCTCATGAAATTTAATTTAATTTAAAATTCAAAAATACTCAGTAATAGGAAAATGAACAATCTGACTTTTTAAAATGGCCAAATGACCTGGACATCTTGTCAAAGAAGGTATACAGATAGCAAGTAAACATATGAAAACATGTTCAACATCCTATATCATTATGGAGCCGCAAATTACAAACAACAATGAGTTATCACTACACACCAGTTAGAATGGTCAAAATCTAAAACGCTGACAACACCAAATGCTGCCAAGGACGTGGAGCAATAAGAAATCTCATTCATCGCTGGTGGGAATTCAAAATGGTATAGCCATTTTGGAAGACAGTTTGGCAGTTTCTTACATAACTCAACATATTCTTACCATAAAATCCTGCAACCACCCTCCTTGGTATTTACTCAAATGAGCCAAAACTTGTGTCCACACAAAAACCTGCACGTGAATGCTTGTTTATAGCAGCTTCACGCATAGTTGCCTAAACTTAGGAGCAATCAACACATCCTTCAGTAAGTGAGTGGATAAATAAATTGTAGTGCATCCAGACTGTGGAATATTATTTTTTTTTCAAGTTTGTTTATTTTGAGAAAGAGAGAGAGAGAGCGTGTGCAAGTGGGGGAGAGGCAGAGGTGGGGGAAGAGAATCCCCAGCAGTCCTCTAGCTGTCTATGCAGAGCCCAACACAGGGCTAAATCACAGGGACCACAAGATCATGACCTGAGCTGAAACCAAGAGTTGGACACCTAACCCACTGAGCCACCCAGGTGCCCCTGGAATATTATTCTGTGTTGAAAATAAAAAGAGCTATCAAACCATGAAAACACATGGAGGAACCATGTTAGCATATCGCTAACTGAAAGCCAATCAGGAAATGTTACATATGACATTCTGGAAAGGCAAAACTACAGATACAGTAAAAATGTAATGTGGGATGTAAATAGTGGGGGAGGTTTTGCATGTGTGGGGACAGGGAGTATATGAGAACTCTCTGTACCTGATTAATCTTTCTGTGAACCTAAAACTGCTCTAAAAAATAAAGTTTATTAATTAAAAAAATTACTAGTGTATATATGGGAACAAAAATAAAACAACCTTTCCAAAGTTAGAAATAATATTACCCATTAATCAAAGAAACAACTTTTTTTTTTTAATTTAGCACATATAATAAATAGGGTATTTCAGGTCAGTGAGGAAAGAGTAGATTTTTCAATGAACAGAATTAAGGCAATTATTTGTCATTAAAAAAGAAAATCAAAGGGCGTCTGGGTGGCTCAGTCAGTTCAGCCTCTGACTCTTGATTTCAGCTCAGGTCATGATCCCAGGGTTGTGGGATGGAGCCCTGCTTCAAACTCTGTGCTAAGTGTGGAGCCTACTTAAGATTCTCTCTCTCTTTTCCTCTGCTCCTCTCCCCCATGTGCTCTCTCTCTAACATTAAAAAAAGCAGGGTGTCTGGGTGGCTCAGTCAGTCAAGCATCTGACTTTGGCTCAAGTCATCATCCCACTGCTCGTGGGTGGGTTCGAGCCCAGCATCAGGCTCTGTGCTGACAGCTCAGAGGCTGGAGACTACTTGTGATTCTGTGTCTCCTCTCTCTGCCCCTCCCCTGCTCATGCCTTGTCATTCTCTCTCTCTCTAAAATAAATAAACATTACAAAAAATAATAAGTTAAATTAAATTTAATTTAAAAAAAAGAAAGAAAAAGCTAGATCTTATGTCATTAAATGAACTGAAATAAATTGCAGACCAAACAGTGATCGAAATGTAAATTACTGGGGGCTCCCTGAGGGCTCAGTCGGTTAATCTACCAGACTCTTGTTTTCCACTCAGGTCTTGATCTCACGGTTCGTGGATTTGAGCCCTGCATTGGGCTCTGTGCTGCCAGTGCAGAGCGTGCTTAGGATTCTCTCTCTCTCAAAGTAAATAAATAAATAAATAAATAAACTTAAAAAAAAGAAGAACTGTAAATTAATGAACCATAAAAGTATTTTTAATATATTATTTTTATTTTTAAAAGAGATAGAGCACAATCTTATATAGCTTATATAAGATCCCCATTCCCATGCTTCCCATGTGAGATCATGAACTGAACTGAAGTCAGACACTTAGCCAACTGTGCCACCCAGGCACCACACATAAAATTATTTTTAAAAGGTATTTATCTCTGGGGCACCTGGGTGGCTCAGTCAGTTGAGACTCTGACTTCGGCTCAGGTCATGATCTCACTGCTTGCGGGTTTGAGCCCCACATTAGGCTCTGTGCTGACAGCCCGGAACCTGGATCCTGCTTCAGATTCTGTGTCTCCCTCTCTCTCTGCTCCTCCCCTGCTCATGCTCTCTCTCTGTTTCTCTCTCTATGTCAAAAATAATGTTTTAATGTTTTTAATGTTTTTAAATTTAAAAAAAGGTATTTATTTCTAAAGCATCGGGCAAAATCCAGACGCCATTATGATCAAATAAACATTTTTAAAAGTTTGAAAAGTTAAAAAAAAAAGTCCAGTTAAACAGGCAAATGGAACACTCTCTCCTCTAAAATGCTAGTAAAAGAATAAAAAAGTAAATAAACCTAAAAGGGCAAAGAGAACTGGAAAGAAGTCAACAGTAGATAGGAGATAACACATTTTGGAAGAAGGAAATCAAATGGAGGAGTGATAACTTCACAGTTTGGTGCAAGATGAAGCCTAAATGCCCATAGTGGGTGAAACCCATAAGAAGCATGCCAATTTACAACCCTGCCCCATCCCCTCATTCCAGAAGCCTCAGAACTTGGAGGCACAAGTCCCTCAGGTTGCAAGAGAAAGGGACAGTTTGTATAGTTTATATAAGATCCCCATTCCCATGCTTCCCCGGCCAGGTAACTTCTTCAGATAACTTCCCAGAAGGAAATATGAAGTTTCTTCTCCAGAGAAAGTGAGCCAGAGGACCCAGAGGAGACCAGGGCACTAAATCAGAATGAGAACAGGAGTTTAAGTGAAAGTCCCTGTATTAGTTTCCCATAGCGGTGCTATCAAATTACCATAAATTTGGTGGCATTAAAGCAATAGAGATTTATCCTCTCATTGTCTAGAGACCAAAAGTTCAAAAGCAAAGTATCAGCAGAGTCACATGCATTCCAAAAGCCCTAGGGGAGAATCTGTGCCTTGCCTCTTCCAGCTTCTGGTGGCTCTAGATGTTCCTTGGCTTATGGCCACATCACTCAGATTTCTGACTCCAGCTTCACATTGCCTTCTCCTCTGTGTGGACCTCCATCTAATCTTCCCCTGCCTCTCTCCTATAAGGATATATATAATTACATTTAGGATCCACCCAGATAATCCAGGATAAACTAACTTTTCTTTAGATCATTAACTTGATCACATCTTTCCATACATGGAAATAGTCATTCTTTTGCTATATAATATTCACGGATTCTGGGGATTAGACAGTGCATATATCTTTGGTGGGGGTGTGCATTTTTTTGTGTGTGTGCCTACCACAGTTGCTACACCGAAGAACGAGACAGACCCCTTTTCCTTCCCAGCCACTAGCATGCTAGCATCCAGAATTTCACCCGCCTCACAGAAAACTGGAATGTTCTTCTCTGGAGAGACTGAACAGCTCCAGAGAGACTTACAGCTACTGATACTTGGGTACCCCCCAACAAAAATCCAACTCACTGCCTGCTTCTCCCCACAGTGAAACTCATCTATCAACATACCTCTCTGAAACACAGGGCTTCTAATCAGTTTTTTTGGTTTCACACTCTCACATATAAAGGAACAGTCACAGTCTGCAGAATAATCCAAGAAAGGCTTCCAATAGGGAAAACTCAGACTAAAACAAACAAACAAAAAAGGAGGGGTGGGGCTTGGAGAAAACAAAGAGACTAAGCAACAGGAAAAGATTTTATTTATTTTTTATTTTTATTTTTTATTTATATATGAAATTTATTGTCAAATTGGTTTCCATACAACACCCAGTGCTCATCCCAAAAGGTGCCCTCCTCAATACCCATCACCCACCCTCTCCTCCCTCCCACCCCCCATCAACCCTCAGTTTGCTCTCAGTTCTCAACAGTCTCTTATGCTTTGGCTCTCTCCCACTCTAACCTCTTTTTTTTTTTTCCTTCCCCTCCCCCATGGGTTCCTGTTAAGTTTCTCAGGATCCACATAAGAGTGAAACCATATGGTATCTGTCTTTCTCTGTATGGCTTATTTCACTTAGCATCACACTCTCCAGTTCCATCCACGTTGCTACAAAAGGCCATATTTCATTTTTTCTCATTGCCACGTAGTATTCCATAGTGTATATAAACCACAATTTCTTTATCCATTCATCAGTTGATGGACATTTAGGCTCTTTCCATAATTTGGCTATTGTTGAGAGTGCTGCTATGAACATTGGGGTACAAGTGCCCCTATGCATCAGTACTCCTGTGTCCCTTGGATAAATTCCTAGCAGTGCTACTGCTGGGTCATAGGGTAGGTCTATTTTTAATTTTCTGAGGAACCTCCACACTGCTTTCCAGAGCGGCTGCACCAATTTGCATTCCCACCAACAGTGCAAGAGGGTTCCCGTTTCTCCACATCCTCTCCAGCATCTATAGTCTCCTGATCTGTTCATTTTGGCCACTCTGACTGGCGTGAGGTGATATCTGAGTGTGGTTTTGATTTGTATTTCCCTGATAAGGAGCGACGCTGAACATCTTTTCATGTGCCTGTTGGCCATCTGGATGTCTTCTTTAGAGAAGTGTCTATTCATGTTTTCTTCCCATTTCTTCACTGGGTTATTTGCTTTTCGGGTGTGGAGTTTGGTGAGCTCTTTATAGATTTTGGATACTAGCCCTTTGTCCGATATGTCATTTGCAAATATCTTTTCCCATTCCGTTGGTTGCCTTTTAGTTTTGTTGGTTGTTTCCTTTGCTGTGCAGAAGCTTTTTATCTTCATAAGGTCCCAGTAATTCACTTTTGCTTTTAATTCCCTTGCCTTTGGGGATGTGTCGAGTAAGAGATTGCTACGGCTGAGGTCAGAGAGGTCAACAGGAAAAGATTTTAAAATATATATATAATGTACATCTTCAGAGAGATAAAAATAAAATAATACTATGAAACAAGTACAGGACACTATTTTTAAAAAATAAAAGAAGGGGTCCCTGGGTGGCTCAGTTGGTTGAGTGTCCGACTTTGGCTCAGGTCATGATCTCGTTGTCAGTGAGTTCCTCGGTCAGTGAGTTCCAGCCCCTCGTCGGGGTCTGTGCAGACAGCTCAGAGCCTGGGGCCTGCTTTGGATTCTGTCTCCCTCTTTCTCTACCCCTTCCCTGCTCATGCTCTGTTCTCTCTTAAAAATGAATAAATGTTAAAAAAAATTTTTTTAATAAAAACAAAAAAAAAGGGGGCGCCTGGGGGGCGCAGTCGGTTAAGCGTCTGACTTCAGCCAGGTCACGATCTCACGGTCCGGGAGTTCGAGCCCCGCGTCGGGCTCTGGGCTGATGGCTCGGAGCCTGGAGCCTGTTTCCGATTCTGTGTCTCCCTCTCTCTCTGCCCCTCCCCCGTTCATGCTCTGTCTCTCTCTGTCCCAAAAATAAATAAACGTTGAAAAAAAAATTATAAAAAAAAAACCAAAAAACAAAAAAAAGAAGAGGGGCACTTAAAAAAAAAAAAGAAGAAGAAGAAGAGGGGAGCCTGGGTGGCTCAGTCGATTAAGCCATTGACTTTGGCTCAGGTCATGATCACACAGTTCCTGAGTTTGAGCTCTGCATGGGGTCCTGTGCTAACAGCTCAGAGCCCGAGCCTCCTTCAGATTCTGTGTCTCCCTCTCTCTCTGCCCCTCTCCCATTCGCACTCTGTGTCTCTCTCTCTCTCAAAAATAAAAAGAAACATTAAAAAAATAATAAAGTCTTTAAAATTTTCTTTTGATACAAACATCTTAAAAAATGTACAGCACCTGCTGCCAAACGGGTTTGAAAGTGAAAAGTGAACTGAAATAAACCAGGCGGCTTCTGAGCATGGAACAAAAAGGATGTGTTTAGGGAATTAAGCTGAGCCATCAAGAAATTCCATAATAAGAAAGCAGCCTTAATCTAGATAATCCTCCATCTCACCAACTCAGTCACAGTCTTTAAAAAGAGTTAGTTTGGGGGCAGCTGGTTGCCTCAGTTGGTTAAGCGTCTGACTTTGGCTCAGGTCACGATCTCACGGTTTGTGAGTTCAAGCCCTGCATCCAGCTCTCTGCTGGCAGCACAGAGCCCACTTGGGATCCTCAGTCTCCCTCTCTCTCTCTCTGTACTTCCCCCGCTTGCTCGTGCTCTCTCTCTCTCAAAAATAAACTTAAATAAATAAATTGAGTTAGTTTTACATGGCTTTCTGGTTTGTTGATGTGAATATTACTTAATGAAAATAGGATTGCAGAAACGCTGATTCTTTCCCTTTCAATTCACATATTACCACATATTCCATTACTCATTTTCAATACTTTAACTTTCATTAAAAACATCTTATTTTTTAAATGTTTATTTATTTTTGAAAGAGAGAGAGAGAGAGAGGGCACGAGCAGGGGGAAGGGCAGAGAGAGAGAGGGAGACTTAGAATCCAAAGCAGGCTGCAGGCTCTGAGCTGTTAGCAGAGCTCGATGCAGGGCTCCAACTCATGTACCTTGAGATCATGAACTGAGCAAAGTCAGATGCTTAACTGACTGAGCCACCCAGGTACCCCAAAAAACATCTAGTTTTTAAAAGGAGGTGTAGGGATATGTAAGTAAATATATTAATGGCATTTGTCTAAATAAGCTGTCAACATGTTTGCTGCAGCCTTGTTTTTATTAATAAAATGTTGGAAATATCTTGAATAGCCATCATGAGGGAACTGGCTAGATAGATATTGATACATAAAAGAATAAAATAAAAGCATTAAAAAGAATGAAGTAGCTCTATATGTACTATCATGAATGGTTTCCACTACAGCATTCAGTGAAAAAAGTAAGCTGCATGGATTGCATGGGTGGCTCAATTGATTGAGCATCTGGCTCCTGTTTCAGCTCAGGTCACGATCTCATGGTCATGATCTTGAGGTAGTGAGATTGAGCCCTGTGTTGGGCTCTGCAATGAACATGGAACCTACTTGGGATTCTCCCTCTCCCTCTCCCTCTTTCTCTGCCCCTCCCCACCAAAGCAAATAAACATTTTTCTTAAAAAAGGTAAGTTACAGAACATGTATAATGTGAAATCATCTATGCAAAAAACAAAAATATATCCAGCTGTTTGACAGTGTGGAAGGATATTTACCAATATCTGAGGAGGGGATGAAGAGAAGGGAATTTCTGCTTTTTGCTTTATACCTATCTATGATATTTAAAATGTTTTTACTGGAAGTATGAATCAAATTGTAAAATAAAGAAAAATGCAAACCTAGGAAAGGACAGTAAGTGCATAAAAGGTATACATAGGAACAGAATATTGATATTTATATTTTTCATTATGCTGTTTTTAAAATATACTCTGTTTAGAATTTTATATCATGGGACATAGTATATATGCTTTCTAAATAAAGTATATTTTCTTTAAATGTTTTTATTTTTTTATTTTAATTTTTTTTCAACGTTTATTTATTTTTGGGACAGAGAGAGACATAGCATGAACGGGGGAGGGGCAGAGAGAGAGGGAGACACAGAATCGGAAACAGGCTCCAGGCTCTGAGCCATCAGCCCAGAGCCCGACGCGGGGCTCGAACTCACAGACCGCGAGATTGTGACCTGGCTGAAGTCGGACGCTTAACCGACTGCACCACCCAGGCGCCCCGTTTATTTTTTTATTTTTAAGAGAGACAGAGACAGAGCAGGAGATGGGGAGGCGCAGAGAGAGAGGGAGACACACAGAATCTGAAGCAGGCTCCAGGCTCTGAGCTGTCAGCACAGAGCCTGACACAGGGCTCAAACTCATGAACCACAAAATCATGATGTGAGCCAAAGTTGGACAATTAACTGACTGAGCCACCCAGGCACCCCATAAAGTAAATTTTCTTTAAAAAAAAAACACAAAACAAAACAACAAAACAACAACAAAAAAAATTGAAGCCAGAAAATAAAGAAACAATGCCTTCAAAATTCTGAAGAAAATTCTTTTCAATCTAGAATTTAATACCCAGCCAAACAACAAACTAAGTGTGAGAGTAGAATAAAAGAATCTTCATTAATGTAAGCTCTCAAACAATTTATCTTCTATGTGCCTTTTCTCAGTAAGGTGTTCTCCACCAAAAAGATGAAGCCAAGGAAGAGGATGACCTGAGATCAAGGACACAAGAATTTATACATGAGACAGTTGACAATCATTCCCAGGATGAGGACAAATGGAAGTCCCAGGATCTCAACTATGTAGCAGGCCCAGACAGCAACCAGTCCAGACTAATAGGCACAGAGGTAGGTTCCAGAGGATGTCACTATGAAAAAAAAAAAAAAAATGGAATCAATAGATTATCTAAGACATGTGATCTTGTGAAAGATTTTACTGAGAGATCATTGGAGGCTGTAAGAAGAATCAGGCCTAGCAGAAATTGGCTGAAGTAGACTTACTGTGAAGCTAATGAATTTTAAACTTCAGGCTCCTTCATCTAAGTGAATCCTTTCCAAGGTGCTCTAACTAATTTTTTCCAAAAGTATGTATTCTATGTAAGAGGTTCTCTCAAAATGCACAAACTTCAACCTTATAAAACCTATATCTCCCCTGCTGGTGATTTTATAATTCCATAATTCCTTCTGATCTTATTATCTGTGATTTTTCTAAAAAAAAAAAAAAAAGAAAGAAAGAAAGAAAGAAAGAAAGAAAGAAATTTCCCTTATTAATTATTAGGTAACCCTGAAATACATTCCTTTACATGTCAGGATATGTTTTATTCTTACTTCTATTTATAAATTTTTAGGACTATTTAGTTAGTAACATAGAAAACCTCTAAAAGTGACCAAGTTTTTCTTTGTTTGTTTCAGGGTTTTTAAGATATAATTACAAAATCATGGATTAAAGTATATATATTATGGGAATGCAAGCTGGTGCAGCCACTCTGGAAAACAGTATGGAGGTTCCTCAAAAAACTAAAAATAGAACTACCCTATGACCCAGGATTGCACTACTAAGTATTTATCAAGGGATACAGGTGTGCTGTTTCAAAGGGGCACATGCACCCCCATGTTTATAGCAGCACTAGCAACAATAGCCAAAGTATGGAAAGAGCCCAAATGTCCATCGATGGATGAATGGATAAAGAAGATGTGGTATATATATACAATGGAGTATTACTCGGCAATCAAAAAGAATGAAATCTTGCCATTTGCAACTACGTGGATGGAACTGGAGGGTATTATGCTAAGTGAAATTAGTCAGTCAGAGAAAGACAAAAATCAGATGACTTCACTCATATGAGGACTTTAAGAGACAAAACAGATGAACATAAGGGAAGGGAAACAAAAAGAATATAAAAACAGGGAGGGGGACAAAACAGAAGAGACTCATAAATATGGAGAACAGACTGAGGGTTACTGGAGGGGTTGTGGGAGGGGGGATCGGCTAAATGGGTAAGGGGCACTAAGGAATATACTCCTGAAATCATTGTTGCACTATATGCTAACTAGTCTGGATGTAAATTCAAAAACATAAAAAATAAAATTAAAATATATATATTATATTTATATAAATATAAAAATATATCAAGCATCCCAAAAATTTCCTTTGTGTCCCCTTCAGTCACTACCTCCAAATGTAACCACCATCCTAACTTCTTTTCTTTTTAAGTTCATTTATTTATTTTAAGAGAAAGAGAGAGAGAGGGTGGGTGGAGGAGCAGAGAGAGAGGGAGAGAGAGAGAATCCCAAGCAGGCTCCATGCCACCAGCACACAGCCTGACTCAGTGCTTGAACTCACAAACCTTGAGATCATGACATGAGCCAAAACCAAGAGTCGGACATTTAACCGACTGAGCCCCTTTCCACCATCCTAACTTCTAACAGTAATAATTGGTCTTACTTATTACTGAATTTATATAAGTGTAATCAGCATGATTTCTTTTTCTGTTGGTTTGGGTTTTTTATTTGTGCTTTGGTTTTTTTGTCTTGTTGTTGTCATTGTAACACTTTTTTTAAAAAATATTTTTTTTAATATTTATTTTTGAAAGAGAGAGAGAGACATTGAGTGTGAGCTGGAGAGGGGCAGAGATAGAGGGAGACACACAGAATCTGAAGCAGGCTCCAGGCTGTGAGCTGTCAGCACAGAGCCCCACATGGAGCTCAAACTCACAAATGGTGAAATCATGACCTGAGCCAAAGTCAGACACTTAACTGGCTGAGCCACCCAGGCCCTGTAACACTGTTTTATTAAGAGTGAACTATTTTTGGAGGCACTTGGGTGGCTCAGTCGGTTAAACATCCGACTTGAGCTCAGGTCAAGTGATATCATTGTGATATCAAGCCCCGAGTCAGGCTCTGACTGACAGTTCAGAGCCCGGAGCCTGCTTCAGATTCTGTCTCCTTCTCTCTGCCCCTCCCCCACTCACACTCTGTCTCTCTTTCTCTCAAAAATAAACAAACATTAAAAAAAAAAAAGAACATTTTCAGTATTCCTAAACTGTAAACAATGGGAAACTGAAGTATCAAAGGATACACATCAGGGGTCATATGTTACATATATATATATATATATATATATATATATATATATATCTCATATATTACAGACAATAACCTTTAAATTTTCTTATTGCCTTTATACAATCAATGCATAATATTTAAGTAAAACTGAAATAACTGAAACCTTTATTAGGCAAACATTTTTGCATACGCTGCCTTCTCTCCATCTTTCTGTGCCTTTATCTTTTGTTTAACTTTCAACAATTCTGTCTAGATAGTTTTATCTTCCAGTGCTGTCTCCTGAGCTTTCTCAAGATCAGCCCATGCTCGATCATATTCCTTTAATCCTTGCCATCCTTGAGCTCACAGTACAATGCTTTGGTATTTAATGGGTCTATTTCAAGAGCCTCCAAACAGCTGTCAATTGCTCCCTGACAATTTGGCATCTTCAGTTTATCAGCACCAACATTCAGCATGCAGCTTAAAGCTATAGGTTGCAGCTTCTATCTGTCCGTTTTCTCAATAACAGCGTTTGAACCTTCCATATATCTTAAAACTTTTGTATATTTTGGGGGGTGCCTGGGTGGTTCAGTTGGTTGAGCGACCAACTCTTGATTTCACCTTAGGTCATGATCTCACAGTTCATGGGATCAAGCCCCATGTGCTGTCAGAGCAGAGCCTGCTTGGGATTCTCTCTCTCTCTCCCTCCCTATCTGTCCTTCCTCTGCTTGCTCTCTCTCAAAATAAATAAATAAACATTAAAAAAACACTTTTGTATATTTTTAATAGCCATCTCCCACTTCTGGATTTGAAAAAAAAATATTTCCAATTTTTGTTAAGACTTCTGTTATTAGTAAAATTTTATCTGCATCTTTTAAATCTATATATCTGCATCCTCAGGGAAATCTGGATGACTGTCACCAGAACCATCTTTTGGGAATATCATCCCCTTCCTTTAGTTCTCTGTATTCTGCAATAATGCATAATTTGGCGAGGTTTTCACCTTTCACTTCTACATTTTCCAATATCCTTGCCATACCCATTCCTTTAATTACTTGTGCCAAATACCACATGTTCCCCATCCAAATGAGGAGTGCAAACCATTGTGATTAAGAACTGAGAACCATTTGTATTGCAGCCCGCATTTGTCATGCTCAATAATAGAAATTTTCATCTTCACATTTTTTACCATCAATACTTTCTCTACCTGCCCCATTTCGATGTGAGAAGTCTCCACCCTGAATCATAAATTTCTTAATAATTTGATGGAAAGGGCACCCTTTGAAATGGAGAGGTTTCCCAGTAGTATGTCTAATGCCTTTTTCTTCTGTATGCAATATTCAAAATTTTTCTGCAGTCTTGACTACAACATCTGCAAACAATTCTAGGACAGTTCGACCAATTTGCTCCCCTCCAATGTCCACAGCAAAGAAGATGGGGTGGGGTGCGGTTTATTGGGGTTGGAGGGCTTAGTTTGGGGGTCCTGGTGCGACACTTTGAATCCCAGATGTTTGGGAGTGGACTCTGATTTCTTTTAAATTAAAAAGCTCTCTGGGGCACCTGGGTGGCTCAGATGGTTAAGCGTCCAACTCTTGATTTTGTCTCAGGTCATTATCTCTCGGTTACACGGAGCCTGCTTGGGATTTTCTCTCTCTCCCTCTCTCTCTACCCCTCTTCCACTCGTTCTCTCTCTCTCTCTCTCTCTCTCTGTCTCTCTCTAAATAAATAAACTTTAATTAAAAAAAAAACCTCTTCTCTATTCTCCTATATGCCTAGAAAATATTTTAGCATTTTTTATTTTATTATTATTTTTATATTTATTTATTTATTTATCTGAGAGAGAGAGAATGAGAGACAGCACATGAGAGCAGGGCAGAGGGATAGAGGGAGAGAGAAAGAATCTCAAGCAGGCAGAGCTGGAGGCAGGGCTTGATCTCACTAACCCTGAGATCATGGTCTGAGCCAAAACCAACAGTCTGATGCTTAACCGAATGAGCCACCCAAGGTGCCCCTATAGGCTTAACTGACTGAGACAACCGGGAGCCTCTACAGGAAAAATATGTTAGATGATTAGTATCTTAGGTTCAAACTGTCTCCACAAGAACACTTAGACAATTTACACCACCAGAAATATGAGTATACCCATTTCCCTGATAACCACGCTGAGATTTTTTTTTTTTAATAACATAAGAGTAAATTGTATCTGGTTGTTTTACTTTTCATTTCTGATAAAGACACACTGCATATAGGGGCACAAAGATGACAATATAATTCAGAAGAAAATGGAATGACGTCTTTGAAGTACTGAAAGAAAAAAATGTCAACCTATAATTCTATACCAAGTGAAAATTGAGTCATCTTATTTCTGACTATGACAAAGTAACTGGTATCAGACTAGTCCTCCCATCACACACACACACACACACACACACACACACACCTAGAAAACTGCCCAAAATATATGAAACAATTGTTTTAAGATATTGGGCAAAGGCAGCATAGGGTTGTAATCCCTGAGGGAAAAGGAAAGAAAAATTGTGTGCACCTTCCAATTATCCCAACTACCTGCCCATAAATACTCTTCACACTATAGCACAGGGATGGGAAACCCAACAAGAGTACAGGGGTTTTGTTGAGCTGAGGAGACAGAGATTAGATTTTGGGGAGGCTGAGGAGGCTAGATTCTATGAGAAAGTCCTAGAGAGAAGAGAGCTATGCAAAGAAAGAGCTCCACAAATTTGCATAGTGGTCCAGTGTCTTTGGCTGAATAGCAGGCTACATGTGCGTAGCATGACAGAGGAGACTTCTTGAAACTGACCAAAAATCAACTACCAGGTAAAGAACAACTGCTGGGGAATTATAAAGTGAATAATTACTGGAGTTCACACAGGAATGGAAGAAATTAGAGTTCCAACCAGTCAGACTGGAGAGACTGCATCAAATATTCAGAGCATTCATTAGATACCTTGAAAAAGCTGTCTTAGGAGTAGACTCCTACTAGCCCAAGAGTAAAGTTACTCTAGACCTTCCCTCACAAAGTTTAAAAACTTGCCTCAAATGAATCAAGCTGATATGCAAGTAATTAGCTGCCTGCCAGAACAAAGCTTAAAGAAAGACAATAAAATCCAGAAATTCGATGATGTAACATTTACAATGTCCAGCATCTAATAAACATACTCCCTCCAACCACCAAATAAATAAATAGATAAATAAGTAAAAGAAAAAAAGAAAATGTGATCTCTAGCTGGGAGAAAACTTAATAAGAACAGACCCAGAAATGAAAGAAATTATGCAATTAATAGGTAAAGACTTCAAAACATCTTGATATAAGTTCAAACAGTCCAAGAAAACCATAAATCCAATGAGGAAATAAATGGAGACTAAAAAAAAGAAATGAAAAATACCATTTTATGACCTTTAGAGAAAATTAGATGATAAAGTTGAAAAGGTCAGTGAACTTGAAGATGCAGAAGTAAGAACAACGTAAACTGAAGCACAGAGAGAAGAGGAAGATGGAGGGGAAATAAGCAAGCCTCAGCGACCAGTTGGATGATATCAAGCATTCTACCACACACATAATCTAGAGTACTGGAAAACAAGGGAGCAGGAAAGAATATTTGCAGAAATTATGGCAAAAAATTCACCAGATTTCATGAAAAAAATATTAACACCCAGATCCAAATAAACTGATGAACCTCATGCAGGATAAACACAAAGAAAATTATACCTAGACACAGCATAACCAAATTGCTGAGCACCGATGATAAAAAATAAATCTGAAAAGAAGACAGAGAGAAAGATATATGGCATAGACTGAAGCAAAGGTTAAGTATAAGCATTAACTTCTCATCAGAAACAGTGCAAGACAGAAGATAATGGAATAACACCCTTAAAGTGCTAAATGAAAAAAAAAAAATGCCAGCCTAGGATAGTATTTCCAGTGGATGTAAAAATGAAGACAAAAAAGACATTTTAAGACAAATAAGAGCTGAAAAAAGTTATCACTGATAAGAAATGCTACAGGAGGTTCTTCAGATGGAAGAAAGATGATATCAAGTGAAAACTCAGATGAACACAAATAAAGGGAATGGAAATAGTAAATTTGTGGGTAAATATAAAAGACACTTTTTATTTTTTAAAAAAAATTTTTTTCTTAATGTTTTTATTTATTTTTGAGACAGAGAGAGACAGAGCATGAGCAGGGAAGGGGCAGAGAGAAGGAGACACAGAATCAGAAGCAGGCTCTAGGCTCTGAGCCATCAGCACAGAGCCCGACGCGGGGCTCAAACTCACAGACTGTGAGATCATGACCTGAGCCGAAGTTGGACGCTCAACCGACTGAGCCACCCAGGCGCCCCTAAAAGACACTTTAAAAAGGTTCTTTAAGGGGAACCTGGGTGGTTCAGTCAGTTAAGTGTCCAGACACTTGGTTTCGGCTCAGATCATGATCTTATGGTTGGTAGGTTTGTGCCCCAAGTCAGCTCTGCACTGACAATGTGGAGACTGCTTGGAATTCTCTCTCTCTCTCCCTCTCTCTCTCTCTCTCTCAAAACAACTAAATAAACTTTTAATAAATACAATTTATTTATTTTGAGAGAGAGAGAGAGAGAAATTGCACGAGCAGGGGAGGGGCAGAGAGAGAGATACAGAATCTGAAGCAGGCTCCAGGCTCTGAGCTGTCCGCACAGAGCCTGATGCAGGGCTCAAACTCGTGAACTGCGAGATCAAGACCTGAGCCAAAGTCAGACACCCAACCAACTGAGTCACCCAGGTGCCCCAATAAATAAACATTAAAAAATTATAATAATAATAAATTAAAAAGTTGTTTAAAAGATAACTGACTCTTTGGGGTACCTGGCTGGCTCAGTCATTAAGAGCATGCAACTCTTGATCTTAGGGTTGTGAGTTCAAGCCCTGCATTTGGTGTAGAGATTAAAAATAAAATCTAAAAAGGGTGGCTGGGTGGCTCAGTTGATTAAGCCTCCAACTTCAGCTCAGGTCATGATCTCACGGTTCATGAGTTCAAGCCCACATGCTAACAACTCAGAGCCTGGAGCCTGCTTCAGATTCTGTGTCTCCCTCTCTCTCTGCCCCTCCCCTGCCTGCACTCTGTCTCTCTCTCAAAAATAAACATTTACAAAAATAATAAAATAAAATCTAAAAAGAAGATAACTGATGTTTTAAGACAAAAATAGTAATAATATACAGTGGGATATATGTAGAAGTAAAACGTATGACAACAATAACAAAAAGGATGAGCGAAAGGAAAATGGAAGTATACTTTTGTACAGTTTTTACATTACACATGAAGTCATATAATATTTGAAGGTAGTCTGTGGTAAGTTAAAGATGCATATGGTAAGCCTTAGTGCAACTATTGAAAAAATATATATAGTTAATAAGAGGAGATAAATGAAATACCAAAAATACTCAAAGATCAGCAGGAAAACAGGAACAAAAATAGATAAGACAAATATAAAACAGCATGGTGGTAGATTTTAATCCAACCACATCAATTAAAATTGTCTCTTTATGCATTTTGCCATTTTTTTCTATTACAGTGGTTGTCTTTTCTTGTTGATTTGCAAGAGCTCTTTACATATTAAAATATAAATCACGTCATGTATGTTTTCTGCCTTTGATGTTATCTTTAGGAAACCTTCCCCTTCCAAACGTAAATAGCGTTTTGACAAGAAATATGAGAAGAGTATAAACTTAGACACTGAGGTAGAAAAGCATAAGCTATATTTGGGAAATAAACATTGAGTAGAAGAGTTTGTCTATAAAAGGCATTTTAGGGAATCACACCATATAAAAATAGGAAGAGTCATTCAGGACCAGAACATAGAATGCTGTCTTAAACCGTTCAGGCTGCTATAATAAAATACCACAGACTGGGTAACTAATAAACAAGAGACATTTATTGTTCACAGTTCTGGAGGCTGAAGTCCAAGATCAGGGTGCCAGCATGGCCAGGAGAAGGCCCTACTTCAGGTGACAGACTTCTTGTAACCTCACGTGGTGTAAGAGTCTAGGAAGCTCTGTGGGGTCTCTTTAATAAAAGCATTAATCCCACTCAGGAGGGCTCCACTATCAAATCCTAATCACCTCTCAAAGTCCCCACTTATTAATACTATCACCTTTGGGGGTTAGGATTTCAACATGAATAGGGTGTGGGGGTGGGGCACATTCAAACCATGGCAACGGACTTGACTATTGGATAAAGGAGCCTGGTCTCCATTGGGTAGACCAAAGGGAACCTCTAAAGGTTGATTTTCTTTTTTTTCTTTTTTTTTTTTTAATTTCTTTTTAACATTTATTTATTTTTGAGACAGGGAGAGACAGCATAAACGGGGGAGGGTCAGAGAGAGAGGGAGACACAGAATCTGAAACAGGCTCCAGGCTCTGAGCTGTCAGCCCAGAGCCTGACGCGGTGCTTGAACTCATGGACCTCGAGATCATGACCTGAGCCGAAGTCGGATGCTTAACCGACTGAGCCACCCAGGTGCCCCTAAAGGTTGATTTTCAATACCATAAACATTGGGAAGATAAATCTTGTTGAAGATCTAAGTGTATAGGACAGACTGGAGAAATGGGTGGTAGAGAGAGATCTAAGTTGGAGACCAGCTAGTATACTTTTGCAGTAATTCATACAGGAAGTGATATCCACCCATATATTGAATAAGGATAAAAATTATATGATTACCATAAAAATCAAAAGCCTTGATCCTCTTTCAGTGCTTTGTTTTAGACAAGTTGAATTTGAACAATAACATTCAAATAGGAGGTACTGGATGGGCAGGTTTTGGAGATGACAGGGCTAGGGAAACATTGAGAGTTATTAGCACAGAGGTAATTGTTGAAATAATAGGAGTAAATGAAGTCACCAGGGGAGACTTGTGGATTTCTAGGATATTGGAAGGCTCCTATTTATCCTTCCAGAATGAAAGCCTAGGTGTCATCTCTTCTAGGAAACCTTCCCTGATCACCATCTCCCTGGCCCCCCCCACCACTACTGACTTAGGGGTCCTTTCTCTGCTTCCACAGAGCCCTGTGTATGCCCCTATTTATCACACTGTATTATTGTTGAGTGTTTCCTCTTTTCCTTGAGCTTCTAGAAAGCAGGTTCTAAATTTTTTTTTTTTTTAATTTTTAATGTTTATTTTTGAGAGAAAGAGAGACAGGGCGTAAGGGGGTGGGGCAGAGAGAGAGGGAGACATAGAATCCAAATGGAGCTTCAGGCTCTGAGCTGTATGCTGTGCAGCGTTGGTGGTATAGTGGTGAGCATAGCTGCCTTCCAGGCTCTGAGCTGTCAGCACAGAGCCCAACACACGGAGCTTGAATTCATGAGCTGTGAGATCATGACCTGAGTCAAAGTCGGTTGTTTAACCGACTAAGCGACCGAGGCGCTCCAAGCAAGTACCAAAAATTTTTTTAATAAAAATTTTTAAAGTTTATCTATTTATTTTGAGAGAGACAGAAAGAGCATGAGGAGGGGAGGGGCGGAGGGGGGGGAACCCCAAGCAGACTCTGCAGGGTCAGCGCAGAGCTGGATGTGGGACTCAAATTTATGAAACTGTGAGATCATGACCTGAGCTGAAATCAAGAGTCAGACACTTAACTGACTGAGCCACCGAGGCACCCCAGGTACTTAAACTTACTCAACTCGTGTTCTCCTGGCCTATAGAAAGCTCTTGAAAAATGTTTGCTGAATATAATCAGATTCTACGATTTGTTGCTTTCCCAAGGAAGATATCCTTTAGTATCTCCTCCCTTCCCTCCTCTCAGCCAATTCTGTTGCCCCATAAACCAGTTATTCTTTTTGGGGTGTAACCTCCACCTTTTTCCACTGCAGTTCAGCATCTTCTTTGATCTCTAGGGGGGAATGGAAACCATTTCTGATCTCTTTTGAGAGATGGCAATACTGACAAAAAATTTTACCTTCTTGATCCCAGATTCTCTAACCTCCTCAATTTGTAAAAGGAAGTTATAGTTGGAGAGGAAAGGGAGATCTATATGCCCTGTGATGGAATGCCTGGGAACTTGAAGAGAAAAGATTTTCTGATTAAGTAACCCTATCCGCTAATTTCAAAACAAGCTGGAGTCTAGAGACAGGCTAACTTGCAAATACCAGCCCCTCACAGCACCACCTAGTGGATAAAAAGAAACTAACACGGAGTGTCTGGGTGGCTCAGCCCCTTGAGCCACACAAACTCTTTTATTTTGGCTCAGGTCACGGTCCCACGATCCTGGGATGGATCCCTGCCCTGGGCTGAGCATGGAGCCTGCCTGGGATTCTCGTTCTCTCTTCCTCTGCCCCTCTCCCCCACTTGCACTCTGTTTCTATAAAAGGATAAGATAGGATAGGATAGGATAGGATAGGATAGGATAGGATATGACATGACATCACATGACACGATAGAAAAAATGAAAAAATATATAAAAATGAAATGAAATAATAAAATAAAATAAAGTAAAATAAAATAAAATAAAATAAGGGCTCTGAGACCATGAAGGTAAATGGCCAATTCTAAATTAACTCACTTTCAGATCTCTAGAATCTTTGCTATTTACACATTAGGAGGAATCATCAGCAAAGGGGAAAGAATTGCCAAATAAATAGTAATATAGCTTCAAGAGTATAAAAAAAGCAAGGAGCTAATTTACTTTGCCATAAGCTATAAGGGCCCATTGGGGAAATAATTAAACTAATAACCTTCTACCCCAACCATCCCAAAGAGAGAGACCAGAGAGAGAATGTGTGATGCCCCAGCCCCTTGGTATTGATTTTATCAGTGGCTTTCAAATGTATTTTTCTGCAAACCAAGGTAAGGAATACATTTTATATCCTCACTCAACACTGGAAACAAAATTATCATGAGACATATTTATCCTTATTAAGCATCAGTCTCTGCTATTTTCTAGTCTACTCCACTTAGAAACACCACTAGTAGGGTGCTTGGCTGGCTCAGTCAGTAGAGCATATGACTCTTGATCTTGGGGTTGTAAGTTCAAGGCCCATACTTGATGCAGAAAATACTTAAAACCTTGAAGAAAAAAAACCCCAACATCCTACTGGCCAGAACTTTCTAAATTGATTTCATGACTCACATTTTGAAAAACACTAGCCAGTCTATGTGTAAATTTTCATCCTATATCAACACTGGTGTTTTGCTAAGGAAAAGTGCCCCTACAGAATTGAAACCAAATTCACCATATCTCTTCCATGCTGCCAAGCCTTTGTGCACAGTTGCTCTCCCCTACCTGCCTTTGTTGAGATATGAGTCATAATCTTCTTCAAAATCCAACGCCATCATTAAGTCTTTCCATTCCTCCAATCAGAAGAAATTATTTCTCTCTTAGTTCTCCCTCAAAACAGTGCTGGTACCTCTACCCTAGCACTTAATTAATGTGCCTAGTACTCAATTAGTGATTTACACAACTTATAGCTTCCTTAAATGAAGGTTCTACATACTCATAATTGCATCCCTGTATTCATAATTGCATCCCTCCAGATTGGCACAATGACTAACAGGGCCCAACAAATATCAAAATAAACTTGTATAAAACTACTTAAGATCCAGAAAATTTAGAAGCACCTGGGTGGCTCAGTTGGTTAAGTATCCAACTTCGGCTCAGGTCATGATCTCACAATTCATGAGTTCGAGCCCTACATCGTTGCTGCTGTCAGAGCAAAGCCCACTTCAGATCCTCTGCCCACCCCTCCCCCCGCCCCCGTCCCTAACCCACTTGTGCGCTCTCTCTCAAAAATAATTAAAAACATTAAGAAATACATTTTAAAAATAATTTTAAAAATAAAATAAAGATCCAGGAAATTCAAAGATTTACTGAGGTAAATCCTTTTGCAAAGCACTTAATCTCTCCCTAGTAATAGTTAAGTATGATTCCTCTAAAACATCTGAACTTATAAAATATCAAATATCTATATACATAAGCCAATTAAGCCTTATTTATAAAATTTTCGTAATTGTGCAGGGGTCCTACAGAAGGAAACTCAGGCTTTTAGTCTCACACTGAGGTGCCCAGGCAAGTCCTTACTAATGAGCTCAGCCATTTGAGGCACAAATTATCCCTCGTCTTCTGTTTCTATACATGGCTTGTGGCCTTATTCATTAAGTATTTGAGAATTTACTATTTGGGGTAGTGTGATGCAATGATAAACAGTCCCAGGGCTGGATGAGTGCAATGATCTAACAAGGAGGAGGGCTAACACGGAACCGAGCATAACATAATATAATAAATCCCATCACAAACCTAAGTAAGGAAGCAAGTTCAGAGAGGCATCTAAATTAATATTTGAAGCTAATGGAAGTCTTCCTAGAGAGGATAACACTGAGATTCAAAGGCTAAGAGTTGACGAGGCAGAAGGGGTCAGCAAGAATATTATAAGCAGAGGGATCAGAAAGGACAAAGCCTCTCTGAGGCTGAGAGAGAATATGGCTCTTTTAATAGAAAGTAGTCAGTGCACTCGGGAGCACATTTTGACCAGAGCTGAAGAATGGCAAAAAATGAGGCTAGATTGTATGGGACCTTATGGGTCAGGCTAAAAACTCTGAACAACGGAGGCAGTTCATTACAGTTGACTTCCCTTCCATTGGTCTCTACACTAGCAGCTGGCTAGAAAGAAAGATTGTGGTGAGGGTGTGGGAATCAGATATGCAAAAATTAAGTGACAGCTCTAAATGCCTCTTCTTGTATTAGTTTGTCAGACAATGCCATCTTGGGGTAGCATCTAAGAAAGTAAAATTTCAGAAGAGCTGCCCCAGTGATGCTGTGAAGTGGATTATTTGTGGAAAGAAACAGTAAGGAAGGTACAAAGGCCCCACTGTTATGCAGCAGGATAGTAATGACACATGTAAATTAACATGTCAAATTCAATTTGTTCTAAGTTTCCTTTTATTATAACCTAATTACTATTCACTGAAGTCTGAGCAAACAGGTACAGAAATCAGGGTCACTAATTTGGTCATACACTCACAATTTTTAAAAATTAAAAGGAATAGGGGGCGCCTGGGTGGCTCAGCTGGTTAAGCAGCTGACTCTTGATTTCAGCTCAGGTCATGATCTCACAGTTCATGAGATTGAGCCCTGCCTGGGGCTCCACACTGGGCATGGAGCCTGCCTGAGATTCTCATTTTCTCTCTCTCTCTCTCTCTCTCTGCCCCCTCCCCCTGTTCACATGCTCCCGAATGCTTTCTCTCCCTCTCTCAAAATAGTTAATGGGGGGGGGGGGGGGGGGGGGGGGGGGGGGGGGAGGAAGGGAACCTGGGTGGCTCAGTTATTGAGCATCTGACTCTTGATCTCAGTTTAGGTCTTGATCTTGATCGCAGGATCGTGGGTTCAAGCCCGGTGTTGGGCTCCACACTGAGCATGCAGCCTACTTGAAAAAGAAAAAAAAAAGGAATATTACTCTCAATATTTGTCATCCTGTACCAAACTGGAGGACATAATACACCTACTGGAAGCTGGAAAGAGGGACAAAGCCAGACATGTTGTCTACTTGAGTTTATTCTGTTCTTTAAAAAAAAAACAAAAAACAAAAAACAAAAAAACAAAACAACAACAACAACAAAAAAAAAAACGGTGAGGGATGGCGGGGGAAATAACCCATAAACACTGTGAACAGGAACCAAGACTCCGACTTGAGTGTACTCCCCCTACCCTCAACCTCAGTTCTCTAAGACATTCCCACCCGCCCAATTTTCTTTTAAACAAGACACCCAAATCAGCAGCAAAGGTACCTGGGGTAATCACTGAGATTTTGAACACTGGGAATGGGAAGGAGAAAAGTCCAAAAAATAGGAGTTGGGAAGAAGAGGGAAGGAATGACGGCGAGGCTAGGCTCCGGAGGACGGAGTTGGGCCACGAGAAGTGGAAGTGAGTCAGTAGGGAGGGGGTACCCCCCTGACTGCTGCTGCCCACATTCCCCAGGACCCCAGAGAGCCCCATGGTTTTTTCTGCAGTCCATTCCCTGCTCCCCAAAGGCCTCACAGGCCCAGCTCCAAGTCCTCGAGCTCCTCCTCTAGCGCCCTCCTCCGCGCTAGCTTCTCCAGCTGCTCTTTGCTGGGTTGGCTGATTTCCCCAGCCTGGATCCGTTGCTGCAGCTCTTCCACCTGCCGAAGCTTCTTCTTTAGGTTCTTTATCTTCTTGGCCTTCTCGGTGGTGACGGCTGAGTCAGGCTGGTCAGAGGCAGCTGCAGGGGCTGCCCGGGAGCCCTGCGGAGCGCTGGAGAGTGGGGCAGTCTCTCCCAGGGACACCTTATCGAGAGTCCGGCTTAAGGCCTCTGCCTCCCCTTTCTCTTGCTGCTGCCGCCGCTTCTCCTTCCGCTTCAGGTTGCGTTTGGCTGTCTTGGAGAGGCCTGGTTCGCCACCTTCTGGCCTGGATGGGGTGGCAGGAGCAGTGGCCTCGGGGCTCAGACCTGGGGGCAGTTCGGGTTTACTCTTGAAAAACTTCACATACTTGTTCTCATACCTGCAGGGAAGAGATGCCATCAGTTTCAAAGAAGCACTAACTTCTGGAGCCCTTTTCTTAACCTTCCAAATCAATCCACTCTTTTCATTCTCTCGCTTCCTTCCTCTCCTATGGTCCCTCCCCAATTTTCTTCTGTTCTGCAGGCTGTGGGAAGGTCTCTAGGACTCATAGTTCCATATCCTGAATGCTGTTTGGAGATTCTGATAAACAGAGGCCAACAGGAACAGAACTAGTCACTTGTAACCCTCACTCATCGCTGTATCCCAGCCCCCTCTCCTCTTCTTTCTCATATAGTTGCTCCCTCCTCGCATTTCATGAGATATTGGGATCAGGAGATTCTTCTTTTCTGTGGATTCCATTAAATACCCCCTCCTCACGCCTAACCACGCACACTGGGACCTCCTCCTGGGGCACATAGCCTTCTTTCACCCTCCGCTGCTTCCGCCAGGTCCCGTCGGGTCGTTGTGTTGAGGCAATGTATTTGCCTGCAATGAGAGAATTAAGTTAGACAGTTACTCTAACTTTCAAATAGTTCCCAATTTGAAAACATGAGTGAATGTATGCAGCTTCCCTGGGCACCCATCTGTCTATTAAATGCAGCCATTTAGCTGAGTGCATAATAGCTGAGTGCGCATTATTTACTGAGGTATAATACACCATCCCTGCCCTCAGGAGTTTCTATTTTTACACTATTTTCTATTTTTAATCTAGTTGGCAAGAGGACAGGCACAGAGGAAGAGTTTAAAAAAAAAAAAACACAAGACAATAATAGCATTGGGGCATCAAAAGGCAATAACTGAAAAAGGGGCCAAAAGGGGGCAAAAACAAGAACCGTAGCAAGGAGAAATGACGAGAGAAGATGTAGACAGGGGAAGCTTTATTAAGATGGGTCATGAAAAACAGGTCAACTTTTAAGAATCCATACTATAGATATAAAAGCACCAGTACACAAGGATATTTGTAAAGGATGTTTGTTGCTACATTATTTAAAACAGCAAAAACTGGGGCGCCTGGGTGGCGCAGTCGGTTAAGCGTCCGACTTCAGCCAGGTCACGATCTCGCGGTCCGGGAGTTCGAGCCCCGCGTCGGGCTCTGGGCTGATGGCTCAGAGCCTGGAGCCTGTTTCCGATTCTGTGTCTCCCTCTCTCTCTGCCCCTCCCCCGTTCATGCTCTGTCTCTCTCTGTCCCAAAAATAAATAAACGTTGAAAAAAAAAATTTAAAACAGCAAAAACTGAGGCAACTTGAATGACCACCAATAAATGAACAATCGAATACATGTGGATCATCCACAGGATGGAAGACCATGCTCTTATGAAAAAAGAATGTCAGATATAAATGCACTGACTTTCTTTGCTGCCAGTTATACGCTGTTGTTAGAAAAAATGAACAGCAACACTGAACACTAGAAATGCACTTTGCTCAGTAATACTTGAGTTGTTGCAATATTTGATTATCCATTTGGTTGTTACAGAAAAATTCTTAACTGTAATGATGGCTGTTGCTGTAATAGTATATTGCCTGTATTTCTACCTCTATTAATGAGCTTTATGTGCTAGATTTTAATATCCTTGTGCCTGGGCAAGTACACAAGTCTTTAAAAAACAAACATGGTTTACTTGCACAAAACTGATCAGTTTTGACGGATCGTTAATGCCCCTGAAGTGGTTTTGTGGGTGTGAAACAAATGGTGAGAATCTGAATTGGTCCCTCTTATTATAGAATTGAAATTAAGTCTACTTACTTTATCAAGTCATGTTCATGCCCTGATTTTATATAGTTGCATCTATCAATACACATTGAAAACACAATAAAAAATAAATAAACGCATTGACTTTGGCTTGAATGGTGTTCATGATACACTAAGTGAAAAAGCAAGTTGCAGGATAACATATAGAGTAGTTATCCTCCAAGTTTTTTTATTTCAGGATCTTCCTTCTGCTCTTATTTTGCAATATTATCCATTTCACCATGCAATATTTTTTTAAAAACCATATTCGCTAATATCCTCAGAAAAGTCTTTACTGGGAAGCTGCCAAGCTGGCAGTGGCAAATATAACTTTTCCAAAATTCTGATTTTTACTTGAAGACTTGAATTTTACCATCGGCAACAAATACTGTCAGTTGTTTTCCTTGAAATGACGGGTTCACTTCCTTCATTTTCAGGAAAATGCCAATCAGATTCCCAGTTCTGAATTACTGGTTTGTCAGTGGTTCTTTTAAGTAAAAATGGTGTTCCATGAAAAGGAAGCTGTTTAGCTTGTGACTTGCAGACAATTGCGCCAGTGCTTTTCCTTAAGACACCACCTTACTCCAGTGTGCGGTAGTGTTTCATCCTTACTTCCCAATTAGTCCACAGAGAACATGAAAGAGATGAGTAACTTCCAGTTACAAAATGAGTTAAGTTGTGAGGAATCTAAAGTACAGCATGATAACCATTATTAACAGAACTGTATTGTATTCTTGAAAGTTGCTATGAGAGTACAGTTTTAACAACAAGATGGATGGCGATTCCGTGAAGTGAAGGATGTGTTAACTAACCTTATTGTGTAAACATTTCACAATATATACATGCATCAAATCACACTGCACTCCTGAAACCTACACAATGTTATATGTCAATTATATTTCAATAGAGCTGGAAAAAAAATAAGTAAAAAGAGGTGTATTCAAGGGCCAGGTTTTAATAAAATTAGCAAATCTTATTGCATAATCAAGGATATTCTTAAGTGAAACTGGCCTTATTTACTGCAACCATGTGGCGGCAAAGAACACAATGACTGGTCGTTTGATGCAACCACCTTGATTAGTGCTAAGGGGCCAGCGGTTTTCCCCACCATGGCTTTTGCACCCTCAGAGGAAATGTCAACCCAGCAAAAAAAGACAATGAACACCTTAGTCTATAATAAAACCAGTTATGCTTGCAGACGTCCTTAAAGTGTCTTAGGGAACCCGCAGAGATCCTGGACATTCTGAGAACTGCTGGTGTAGGGTATGCTCCCGATTTTGTTGGGGCAAAAGGAGCAGCACTTAGTAGTCCATACAGTCTGGGCACAGGGGCAAAGAGAAAGGTGTGGAAGGACACATACCAAGATACCAAGCCTTTAATGCTGGTTATTTTAAGAGGGATAACCTGGAAGAAGAGGTAATAGAAACCATTAACCATTAGGATATATACTTTTTGCCCCTATAGATATCTTTATTTTTATAATTTGTTTTTAAAAATCTTATATATACATACATATCTTGTATTACTTTTTTTTTCTTAAGTAGGCTCCACATCCAACATGAGGCTTGAACCCACAACCCTGAGAGCAAAAATTGCATGCTCTACAGACTGAGACAGTCAGATGCCTCATGTATTATCTTTTTTTTTTTTTTTTTAAGCATTACTTTTATAAAAAGAAAGAAAGATTTGTAAAAGAAAAGTAAAAAGTTAAGTCTGGGGCCTTCCACACAGATTATATATTGTTCCATGAATTGGCTTTTTTTTTTTTTTTTTAATGTTTACTTATTTATTGGGACTGGGGGAGAGGCAGAGAGAGAATCCCAAGCAGGCTCTGCACTGTCAGCACAGAGCCCAACCCAAACTGTGAGATCTCACAAACTGAGATCATAACCTGAGCAGAAATCAAAAGTCGATGTTTAACTAGGGACCCCTGAATTGGCTTTCTGTTCAAAATGCAAATGTCATTAATAAAATTAAACTAAAAGCAAAAAAACTGTTAAAGAAAATGGTTAAGATTTGAAAGGTAGAAAAGATGGGACAAAGAACAAAAAAGCAAAAAAAAGCATGGATGTGGGAAGGGGGTTGGGGTATTTAAAGAATAAAAAGTAGAGGAGTCTAGGTAAGTCAGACAGCTCATGTTAGGTACTAAAAAATGGGGCCAGATCTTGGAAAGCGTTAAACAAAAGGTCAAGGAATTTGAAGTTTATCTGGTGAATAAAACGAGAGCCACTTGAGGATACTGCTTGCTTAAATCCAACAGTTTAAACACAAGAGTATAAATTGAAGAATCAAAAAACTGAGGTTTCATGGAGGGAAGACTGAGACCGAACCTGGGCTTTAAAGAGTCAAACTAAAGGAAATGAAAAAGGAGGCAGATTGAATTCTAAATAGAAGCTCATTCTAAAACAAAATGTCACACATGGGAATGGAAATGGCATGATCAGGAGATGGTGGGTGAGAGGGCTGATATAAAGTAAATGAGAGGAGGGGCGCCTGGTGGCTCCAGTTAAGCATCAGAGTTTGGTTCAGGTCATGATCTCACAGTTATGAGTTTGAGCCCCACATCGGGCTCTGTGCTGACAGCTCAGAGCCTAGACTTCTTCGGATTCTTTATCTCCATCTCCCTCTGCCCATTCCCAGCTCGCATGTGTGCTCTCTCTCTCTCTCTCCCTCTCTCTCTCAAAAATAAATAAACACTAAAAAAAATTTGGGGGGGGGGGCACCTGGGTGGCTCAGTTGGGTTAAGCAGCCGACTTCGGCTCAGGTCATGATCTCGCGGTCCGTGAGTTCGAGTCCTGAGTCGGGCTCTGTGCTGACAGCTCAGAGCCTGTAGCCTGTTTCAGATTCTGTGTCTCCCTCTCTGTGACCCTCCCCCGTTCATGCTTTGTCTCTGTCTCAAAAATAAACAAGCGTTAAAAAAAATACTTTTTTTTAATTTTTTTTAAGTAAATGAGGGGAGAATGTTCAGACCCTGAAACGCCAGTTAAGGAGTTTAATATCTGGCAGGTGGCACACATTCAGTAAATACTTGTTAATGAATGAATTCAAAGCAGTGTTTTAGGACAATTAATCTGGCAGGATGAAAAGGTGAATTAGAAAGTGGAAACACTGGAGACGTGGAAAATCAGGGGGAAAAAAGGTGCAATAACCTTGGCATGTGATAGAATTGGCTGAAACAGTGAGAAAGGAAGAGACTTATGCCAAATCCATTATCAAAGAATCAACATTTGGGAATTTGCTGATGGGAGAGGGGTAAAGGGTTAAAGTAAAAAATAATTTGGGGCTCCTGGGTGGCTCAGTCTGTTAAGTGTCCAACTTTGGCTCAGGTCGTGATCTCATGGTTCATGGGTTTGAGCTGCAAACCCATGGACCGTACTGGCAGCATGGGGCCTGCTTGGCAACCTCTGTCTCCCTCTCTTTCCGCCCCTCCCTCGCTTATGCACACTCTCTCTCTCAAAAATAAACATTAAAAAAAAAACCTCTTAAAAAAATAATTCAACACGTTATTTTAGTAATTCTAACCTTGAGAATTTAGCATAAGGAAATACCTCCAACAGGAAAAAAAAACAAAAAGGAAAAAAAGGAACTGACAGTGAAAATTATGGCATTATCTAAAAAGAGCTAAAAATTAAAAACAAGCTTCAAGTCCAGTTATATACGAATGGTGTACAACACATCCATTGCAAATGATAACAGGGTCGCCTGGCTGGCTCATTCAGTAGAGTGTACAACCCTTGATCTCAGGGTCAAGAGTTAGAGCCCCACGTTTAGTGTACAGATTACTTAAAAATAAATAATCTTTAGGGGCGCCTGGGTGGCGCAGTCGGTTAAGCGCCCGACTTCAGCCAGGTCACGATCTCGCGGTCCGTGAGTTCGAGCCCCGCGTCAGGCTCTGGGGCTGATGGCTCGGAGCCTGGAGCCTGCTTCCGATTCTGTGTCTCCCTCTCTCTCTGCTCCTCCCCCGTTCATGCTCTGTCTCTCTCTGTCCCCAAAATAAATAAACGTTGAAAAAATAAATAAATAAATAAATAATCTTTAAAGAGACAGGATATAATTCTTAAAAATGATAATAAAATTTTAAATCATGTAATGTGACATAATGTAAACCATAATGAAATTAATAAATATACTATGATTTCAATTATTAAATGTTATGCATATTTTTAAATATTTGTTTGAGAGAGAGAGAGCATGAACTAGCAAGGGAGGGGCACAGAGAGAATCCCAAGCAGGCTCCACACTGAGCGTTGAGCCTGACGTTGGGCTCAATCTCAAGAACCATGAGATCATGATCTGAGTCAAAACCAAGAGCTGGACACTTAACCGACTGAGCCACCCAGGCGTCCCATTAAAAATAAAATCTTTAGGGGCACCTGGGTGGCTCAGTCGGTTAAGCGTCCAACTTCAGCTCAAGTCATGATCTCGAGGTTCACGAGTTCGGTCCCCGCGCCGACAGCTCAGAGCCTGGAACCTGCTTTAGATTCTGTGTCTCCCTCTCTCTCTGCCCCTCCCCCGCTCACACTCCGTCTCTTTCTCTTGCTCTCAAAAATTAAAACATTAAAAGAAAAATTTTTAATAAAATCTTTAAAAAAGATCAAATTTTAGGTTTCAAACCTGAATGGGTTGGAGAATGGGTACACAATGAGAGTGAAAATACTTTTGACCTGGTAATTATTATAAAGATTTTGTGGAAGACACAGATCTGTTGTAATCTTTGGAACATAAGCAGGATTTAGACAGGTGGAGGTGGGGAGTGTGGTTACAAGAAAAGAAAGGGAAGTATTTCAGGAATATGGGACAATATACGCAAAGGGACAAATGAGACTAGTCAAGACCCTGCTAAAAATTCTTTCTGGATTCCTATTGTCCTCAGGGTATTTACACGGAGGACGGGACTACACACAAAAGGCCAATCCTCTCAGCCACTAGTCACTCACAATCTGCTCCAGCTGACTGAAATACTCACAAATCTCACCAGACCTGTGTCTCTATTTTCTATGCCTTTTTGCTTTTGCTTCCTTTGGCCTGGAACAGGCTTTCCTTGATTCTTATCTTAGTTAATTCCTGTTGGTCTTTAAAGGTCAAGTTCAAGTATAAACTCCAATTCAGTTCCTCCTTCCCACCCCAGGTATACAACACCTGTTTGGGCCTTTATCATGCTCTGATGTTTAACATAATTGTGTACTTCCTTGAGCACTGGGACTTTGTCTTTGATCTCTGAAGCAAAGGGCCTGGCGCATAGAAGACTGTAATTAAGTCAAATTAATAAATAAATAGGGGTTCCTGGCTGGCTTGGTTGGTAAAGCGTGTGACTCTTGATCTCAGGGTTGTAAATTCAAGCCCCACATTGGGTGTACAGATTAAGAGATTACTTAAAAATAACATTTTCAGGACCCCTGGGTGGCTCAGTCAGTTCAGCCTCCGACTTCACCTCAGGTCATGATCTCAAGGTTCGAGCCCCACATCAGGCTCCATACTGAGTGCAGAGCCTGCTTGGGATTCTCTCTCTCCCTCCCTTACTCTTTACCCTTTCCCCATGCTCTCTCAAAATAAATAAACTTTAAAAAAATTAAAATAAAATCTTTATTGGCACCTGGATGGCTCAGTTGGTTGAGCATCCAATTCTTAGTTTCAGCTCAGGTCATGATATCACTGTTCATGGATTTGAGCCCCATGTCAGGCTTTGCACTGACAGTGCGGAATCTACTTGGGATTCTTTCTCCGTCTCTCTCTCTGCCCCTCCCCCCACTTGTATTCTCTCTCTCTCTCTCAAAAAATAAATATTAAAGATAAATATTAAAAAATAAGTAAAATCTTTAAAAAATATTTTAAATAAGTAAGTAAATTTAAGTATCATATTAGAGAACAAGAACCTAGAATATTTTGGGCAAAAAGCACATGTAATGGGCAAAGAGACTAGAAGTAAATTAGTCAGAATATGAAAAGTAACCAATCTTCTCTGAAGTTTGGACTTAAGCTTCAGACCGTAGAAGAGCACTGAAGGCCAAAAACAGAGTACAGACGATATGCTCAAAGCAATGCTTTCAGATTAACCTCAAAATGTGTAATATAAACTAAAGGTAGAAAAAATGAAAATAGCTAAAATAAAGAAAAACTGATTTAGATGGTCTCTGTGGGTATTGAAAGGAAAATGAAAGAGAAATTCATTGTGAAGAACAAGTCAACAGACTTGAAGACTGTTGAGATTTGACTGCCAAGATATGAATTAGACGAAATAATTGAAACAGTGCCACCATGGGTTTGATCTGGTGCTTTTCACATGTATGCTCTTATTTTCACAACATACCTGTGGGTAAATAGGGCATACGGTAATAATATTTCTTCACACATGGATTTTAAATGTTTATTGAGCCACTTGGGTGTTGTGCCAGGCACTGTAACAGGAGCTAGGGATACAACAATGAATAAAGAAAATGGTCTTGCCTTTTTGTAGCATACATTCTAGTGAGGAAGAAAGGTAATAAATAAGAACACAAATAAATAATTACAGTATCACTCTTGAATGTGCAAAATTTAGAGAATAAAAATCACTGATATGAAGAAACCCCAACACCTGAAACTAATATAACACTGTATGTTAATTATACTGGAATTTAAAAAAAACACACACGAAGACCAGAGAAGATGACAACTTTGTGAAAATAACTAATTCAATTCTAGACAGGCAGTGTCTTACATGAAATTAAGGAGAAAAGGACAATGCTCGAAACATATTTAAGAAAAATGCACAAAGATTATAGCTGAAGACAAGATTAATAAAGATGGAAAATGAGGAAAAACAGGTCAGAAGTTTCTTGAATGGCCATCCTAACTGGAAGCCCTGCGATCCAAACAGCCAACTGTCACAAAGAAGCATCTATTTTATGTTCTCTTGGTTCCATTCTCTGGCCTTCACGGTATCCAAAGGTAAAGTCAAAAAGAAGGGAGTGGTTTGGAGATTCCTACCCATAGAAATAAAAAACAAGGGCAGAATATCAGGATTTTCAGGTAACCCCCTTGAGAAAGTCAGAAACTACAGATTAGAGATTGCTATAAGAACTTGGTAAACTTACTTTCTCACATTTGCTATTTGGTAATCCTTAATCTGTTGCCTTAAACTGTAAAGGGCCTTGTTCTCAGGGGTGGCAGGAAGACAGTGAAGAGACAGGACAGCAAGCAAGGCTTGCTGGGAGAACTCTAAGGGGTTATGTGGAAGTGACTGTTAAAGGTGTGTTGAATCAAATAAGAAAGGAGATCTACAACACAGAGCTGAGCCTAGGGGTAATCTCAGGGTCAACAATTATTATAACGCCTAGATGTGGTTTCTAACACCTAGAGAAAATATAGAAAAAGAAGATCCAATTTGGAGGAATGAGCCTGGAAAAACAGTCATGATCATCTTCCTCAACAAGGAAAAGGTGTCAGCAGCAACAGAAAATAATAATTCTAGAAAAGAACCAGGAGAGTGTTATGCCATGAAGACCAAAAGAGTTTTAAGGGCAGGTGGTAAACAGTATTGAATAGTGCACAGAGATTAAGGAAAAGGAGAACTGAGAAGAAAAAGATACTGATGTTGGCGATTTGCACTTTCTAGTTATCTCCAAGAATATAGCCTCAGAAAAGTACAAGTTAATGAAATGTAATAAACACTGGAAGCCTCCTAGGACACACAAGTACCCTACTAAGTGATACAGGGATTATCAAGATTGAGTAAAAGGGTCCCTACTTTCAAGAAATTTACAGTCTAAGTAAGGAGAAGGGTAGGCAAGTTAGGCAAACAAAGAATAAAACAAAAATATAAATGTCTTAGGTATCTTAAGAGACACTGATACATACTGGTAACAAATTTCAAGAGAATAAATAATCACATCCTGTTTGATGGGGGAAGGTAACAAAAAATCAAGAAAATCTTAGGGATTTGACATTAAATACTAGGTAGAAGTAGTAACAATAGAAGTAGTAACAATAACAGTAACAAATCAGTGGCTGATATTTCTGCAGACAGAGAAAGGAAGGGAAAGGGCCTTCTAAGAGTAACAACAAATAAAATCATAGCAGTGGAAAACCCACAGTATGCTGAGAACAGTTAGGAAAGAGCATTTATTAATAATAATAATTGCAATAAGAACTTTACATACATTACCTTATTGAATCTAGACAATGGGTAGGTATTACCATCTCTAACTGAGGTCAAGAGTCTTTAAGAAGTTAAATATATGTCCAAGACCACAAATGCACAATACTATTCCACCTTATACTACATAGTCCAGTTTCACTGGGAGTTATAAGCAGAGACCTAGTATGTGGTGATACTATACTGAAAAGTGGTTTGTGCTCATATTAAAGAGTAGTATCTAAGCTAATGGTACATATGTGAATTTCACAGTCAATTCCAAAAAGAGAGTAGCAGCTACCATTGTGTGCCTCCTTAATGCTCAGGACAGGGCTGTGTTTATATACATGACTTATTTCACTTTCATAACTCCATGAAGGATTATTCTAGTTTTAATAAAGTTTATTTATTTATTCTGAAAGAGAGAGAGAAAGGGAGAGAATCCCAAGGAGGTTCCATGCTGTCATCACAGAGCTCGGTGTGGGGCTTGAACTCACAAACTGTGAGATCATGACCTGAGCTGAAACCAAGAGTCATATGCTTACCTGACTGAGCCACCCAGGTGCCCCTGGATTATTCTAGTTTTAGAGATGATGAGAAATTTAATAGCCTGCCCAAAGTTAAAAAGTCAGCAAACTGCAGAATTCAAACCCAGGCTGTAGGTTTGTTCCAAAGGTTGTGCATTTTACACTGTTATTGCATACTGTGTTATAAACAAACAAAAAATACAAAAAAGGCCAACCATACTAATAAAGAAAATATAAATATAAAATATAATTTTCATCTGTCAAAGTAGTAAAATTTTTGGAGATGATAATAGCAATGCAGTCAAAGATGTGGTTAAACCAGCATAGTCATATATTATTGGTCGTAAAAGTCTTTAGAAAGCAATTTGGCTTAACATAGCAAGATAACATAAGGTAATCCTATCTTTTACCAGCATTTCCCAAAGCTTTTGTTATACAAGACACTTCTGGAAAACACTTCCATAAGATAGTAACAAGAGTTACCCAAAAAAATTGTTAAATAAGTGGGCAATTCTGGGTTAAACATAGAAAAAAAGGGGGACACCCGGGTGGCTCAGTTGGTTAAGCATCAACTCTTGATCTCAGCTCAGGTCACGATCCCACAGCTCATGGGATTGAGCTGTCAGGCTCTGTGCTGACAGCAAAGAACCTGCTTGGGATTTTCTTCCTCTCTCTGTCCCTCCTCCCCTGCTTGTGCTCTCCCTCTCTCTCTCTCTCTTAGAAAGAAAGAAAGAAAAAAAGAAAAAGAAAAAAGAAAAGAAAAGAAAAGAAAAGAAAAGAAAGAAAGAAAGAAAGAAAGAAAGAAAGAAAGAAAGAAAGAAAGAAAAGGAAAAGAAAGAGGAAGGGAAGGGAGGGAGGGAGGGAGGGAGGGAGGGAAGGAGGAAGGAAGGAAGGAAGGAAGGAAGGAAGGAAGGAAGGAAGGAAGGAAGAAAGAAAGAAAGAAAAAGAAAATTTGTTCTTATTGGCAGGACTTAAATGAGGAGTTAATGTGTTCTTATTCGTGTGAGTATCCACAATGGGAATGTGATCCACAGTATTTCCCAAATTTATTTGACCAAAGGAACCTTATTTTTATTTTGTTATTTTGTGTTTACTTATTTTGCAGTACATCTCACAAGACTACTAAGCATTCTGAGAATCATATTTTGGGAAACAGCCATTTGGTATGATCCCAATTATGTAAAATATAGATATGCTACATATGTACACAGACAGAAAAACTAAAAAGAAGTGTAACTGTAGTTATCTTTGGGTTCTGGAATTTCCAAACATGCATGTGACTTCTATTTTATACTACTTACAAAAACATTTTCCAAGTTAGCTACAATCAACATGAATTAATAAATAAATGTTTGAACCCCCCCAACCCAGTAATTCTACTTCTGGGAACTCAATCCTAAGAAAATGACCTAAATGCAGGCAAAAATTTATGCACAAAAATGTTCATGGAGTTCTTGTAACAAAAATTCTGGAAACAATCTAAAAGCCCAGTAACAGAGGCACCTGGGTGGCTCAGTCAGTTGAGTGTCTGACTCGTGGCCTCGGCTGAGGTCATGATCTCACAGTTTGTGAGTTCAAGTCCCGCATCAGGCTCTGTGATGACAGCACAGAGCCTGCTTAGGATTCTCCTTCTCCCTCTCCCTCTCTCTCTCTGTCTCTCTCTGCCCCTCCCCCACTCTCTCAAAATAAATAAATAAACTTAAAAAAATTAAAAAATAAAAGTCCACTGACAGATGAAACATGAGAGGGTACATGCCCAAACAGTAAAACTCTGCCAATATTTTTAAAAATATTTAGAGTTTTTAATAACAAGAAAAAATATTTATGTCATAAGGTTAAATGAATAGGCAAAATGTAGGTGTATACACCATCAAATTCAAAAACGTTTTAAAAATGTACAGAAAAAATAAAGATCAGAAAGATATGTGCCAAAGTAAACAGTAGACTCTGGGTGGATGAATTATATTGAGCAAATATTACATAAGTAAATCTATACTTAAGGAACAGTAATCTGGCAACAGTGTGCCAAATGAACTGGAACAGAGTCTGGAGACAGGACAAGTATTTAGGAGGTCACAGCAATATTTGCAGGATAAAGGAAAATGGAATTTGATCAGGCAGGCAGAATGACCCAAGTACTATGCTTGATATTTTGCATTTATCTCTTCTAATCCATATAATAATCCTTATATAACAGTAATTATTACAGAACTATTTGCCAGGTACTTTCTATGTGCCAAACATATACATTATTTCATTTAAATTTTAATTCTCTCAATAATCCTATGTTGTAGGAGTCATTACTCCGAATTCATTGATGAGAAAACTAAGGCTTAGTTTCCCAAGTCTTAAAATTCCCAAGGCCTGGGGTGCCTGAGTGGCTCAGTTGGTTAAGTGTCAGACTTCCACCCAGGTCATGATCTCACACTTCGTGAGTTCGAGCTCCACATTGGGCTCTCTGCTCTCAGCGCAGAGTCTGCTTCAAATCCTCAGTCCCTCTCTCTCTGCCTCTCCCCACCCCCTCTCTCTTTTTCTCTCTCTCAAAATAAATAAACTCAAAAACAAATAGATATACAGATAAATAAAATACCTTCTTTACAAAAAAAATTGCCAGGTCACCTGGGTGGCTCAGTCGGTTAAGTGTCCGACTTCGGCTCAGGTCATGATCTTGTGGTCCGTGAATTCGAGCCCCACATCAGGCTCTGTACTGACAGCTCAGAGCCCGGAGCCCACTTCGGATTCTGTGTCCCCTCTCTCTCAAAAATAATAAACATAAAAAAAAAAAAAATTCCCCAAGGCCATATACCTAACAAGTACTGAAGATGAGATAAGGATAATAGCAGTAGGAATAGAATGATATTTTGACAATTGGTATGTGGTGGAGGATGGGGAACAAGAGAGGAATAAAAGATGATACCACAAATATAACAATATCTAGTGCTCGCATCTTGGTTTCTTGAGACTATTCTTCAGTAACAGGAACAAGGGCTCCTTGGAGAAATGTCTGATTCTAGGACTGGGATAGGAAAGATAAAAGATGAGCCTGGAGCATATTCTAGACACAAGAAAGTAAAGAAGAGCTAAAAACAAACACAAAAACAAAAACCTACACTGGTGGGGGTATGTCAAAGGGACACAGAGCCAACTAAAAGAGCTCCCAATGTCCAAAGCTGGAACATTTAGAGCAATAAAATAAATAGTATTAGATTATAACCCAAAGTCCATATTGATATAAGTAAATGACTGAATAAATGGAGAAGAGACAAATCTGCAGAAATATTCCAAATAACATATGTAAATACTCCATCCTTAAGGAAGGAAACGTAAGTATAGGCTGTGAATAGACACTTTCTTCTAAAGACTATAGTATGGAAAAGAGAAGGAAAAAAGGATAACTTTATACTGGAGAAAGCTTACAAATACGACTTCAGCCAGGTGACCACAATCATGGTCAATATCAACAGTAAAAACATTATGATATTGTACCCTTGATATGATGAAAATGTCACTTTTCCTCTGTGATTATCCCCAAAAAACACATAACCCCAATCTAATCATGAGAAAAACATCAGATAAATTCCAATAGAGAGGCATCCTATAAAATACTTGATTAGCACTCCTCAAAATTCCTCATCAAAAACAATGAAAATCTGAGAAACTATCACAGCTAATGGGAGCTTAAGGAGACATGAGAACTAAAAGTAATAGGGTAACCAGGATGGGATCTTGGAACAGAAAAAAAAAAAATTAGGTAAAAACTAAGGAAATCTGGGACACCTGGCTGGCTCAATGGGAAGAGCATGCAACTTTTGATCTCAGAGCTGTTAAGTTTGAGACCTACGTTGGGTGTGGAAATTACTTAAAAATAAAATCTTGGGGCACTTGGCTAGCTCAGTCGATTAAGCATCTGACTCTTGACTTCAGCTCAGGTCATGATCTCACTGTCCTGAGATTGAACCCCGCATCAGGCTCCGTGCTGAGGATGGAGCCTGCTTCATATTCTCTCGTTTTCCCTCTGCCTCTCTCCCCAGCTCACGCTCTAAAAATAAATAGGGACACCTGGGTGACTCAGTCGGTTAGGTGTCTGACTCTTGATTTCAGCTCAGGTCAGATCTCACGGTTTGTTGGATAGAGCCTTGTGTTGAACTCTGTGCTGACAGAGTGAAGCCAGCTTGGGATCATCTCTCTCCCTCTCTGCCCCTCCCCTGCTTGCACACACTATGTGTGCACACATGTGTGTGCACACGGGTGCACTCTCTCTCTCAAAATAAACATTTTTTTTAAATAAGAAAAATAAAAATAAAAGGGGCGCCTGGATGGCTCAGTCAGTTGAGCGTCCGACTTTGGCTCAGGTCATGATCTCCCCGTTTGTGAGTTCAAGCCCCGTGTCGGGCTCTGTGCTCAGAGCCTGGAGCGTGCTTCAAAGTCTGTGTCTCCTCCTCTCTCTGCCCCTCCCATGCTCATGCTCTGTCTCTGTCTCTCAGTAATAAAGAAACGTTAAAAATTTTTTGAAAAATAAATAAAAATAATTTTTAAATAAAATGAAATCTTTAAAATATAAGGAAATCTGAATGATGTATGGACTTTAGTCAATAATAATGGCATCAATATTGGTTCATTAACTGCAATAATGGTACCATACTAATGTAAGATGTTAATAATAAGGGAAACTGAATATATGGGAATTGTCTATCATTTTCTCAAGTTTTCTATAAATCTAAAATTGTTCTAAAAAATAAAGTCTATTTAAAATTAAAAAGAGATGGTACAAAAAATGGATCTTGGGTTGGCTAGGACGAGGATGCCATTAACAAAATAAGGAAAAAATGATATTGATTTTGGGCAGATTGAATTTAAGGTGTGACAGTATATTCAAGAATAAAAGTTATTCACCAATCTATTAGAAAAGGGAAATAGCAACTAAGGAGAGAGGTTGGTGCTAGAAACAAAACTGTAAAAAGCTAAAGGACAAATAAGAGTGAGAAAATGAAAACAGTATGGGTAGACCTGATATTCAAGAAATCGGGCTGTGAACAGGAAAGAAACAAAGGCTAGGCCTTGACTTTTCCATGAAATAGAAAGTGAAGACATCTGCTACAAGAGGGGGGAATTAAAAGGGAGGTCACAGAGTGCTGGAAAAGGTTGGGGAAAAGCCATGGTAGAATGTAAGCAAACCAAGAAAAAAGAATTTGAGAGAAGCCATGATGTTGGCAGAAGTTAACACTAAGTTATATTACACTGAATGTACAGGTTTTGCCACTTTTTCACTAGCCATGTGCTGTGGGTGGTCTAGACACGGAAGCCAAAAAAATAGGTGATGAGTATGATTCAAGATAACAGAAGTGCTTGCCAAATACAGAAGATCAAAATGAATGAAGCAAACAATGAAGATAGTATCAAAGTGGCTGGTCACTAAGGTCTAGCAGAGCAGCATCAAAGATAGTCATGAAGGTACTGGTAGACTCAATGAAATGGGAAAAGTTAAGAACCTCAGAAGGGCAAAAAGTGGAATCTGTGGATGGGAAGGAGTGAAAAAGGTAACTAGTAAGGAGGCTAAAGTGATAAAGAGCACCTGAAGGGGAAGTAGCGTAATAGGTCCAGGTTGTAGTGATCTGACGTGTAGCTACTTTAAAAATACAAAGGGGGGCGCCTGGGTGGCGCAGTCGGTTAAGCGTCCGGCTTCAGCCAGGTCACGATCTCGCGGACCATGAGTTCGAGCCCCGCGTCAGGCTCTGGGCTGATGGCTCGGAGCCTGGAGCCTGTTTCCGATTCTGTGTCTCCTTCTCTCTCTGCCCCTCCCCCGTTCATGCTGTCTCTCTCTGTCCCAAAAATAAATAAAAACGTTGGAAAAAAAAAAAAAACAAAGGAAAGTCAACTGTCTTGTGCTGAGGAACTATAAGATCAGTATTTCAAAGATGCTGGAGACACTGAGAATAAGAGCAAGAAACAGTGGAGAAAAAAAGTATGATGCAATAGGTCTGGGTCCTTGTGGGCAATAAATGATGGCCCTGAAGTTTTAGAGACAATGCTCTAACTGCATGGCAATACCTTCACAGAGATTAGAGTGACGGTGGTAGGTCAATGATCTGGAAGTAGTAGGGGAAAGAAAAAAAAGCAGTGTGATTCCTTCTCTTCTACATAGTCACAGAGAACAGAAGATACGTGTTTAAAGAAAATCGTTAAGAATAAAGAAAAGTGTAGTGGACGATGAGCAATATTTTCGAAGCACGTATTAAAGGAGCTGGTAGAAGAAGGACCTACTGAATAGAAAACAGAAGTTCTGTGTACCACTTTGAAATGTGAGGCTGAGGAGAAGTAGCAGAGAGACCTGGCTTGCCATAGGATACCATAGGAGAGGTGGACTGAGATGTAAGGAACATGGAAAGCAGCAAAGCAACAAATAAAGGGCACATTTTTAAAACAGACTGTATGTACCAACCACAGTATACACAGTGTCACTTCTACAGAAGACTACACATACACAGTGAAGGCTACAAAAAACATTAACACCTTGCCTTGCACAGCATTTTATAAATTGCTTGCACATACGCTACCTTATTTAATGGTCACTAGGTAGATATCACTATGCCCATGTTTCTACAGATGAGGAAATAAGGATGGGACAAAATCAAAATGAAAATATTGACTCTCAGTTTTCAACACAGAAACCTCCATACACAGTGGACACTTCATCTCAATCAGCCAGGCTGGAAATTCTTCTCTAGGCAGAATTTATAGTGGGTTCTATGAACTTGTCAGAGGGCTTGAGAGGCCATTAGACACCTCGTTTGCCTTCTTCCACCTCAGATCCCTCAACTTTTATCACCATCACCACCAGAAAAGTACAGCAAGGTGGTGCCATCAAAAAGAAAACTCAAGTTTAAAGTTATACTAGGTTACTGTTCCATTCACACCTCTGAACCTCAGTAACCCAACAATGAAGATGTGGGAGAGAATGGAAAAAGCATTATGCAGGAAGTCTACACAAAAGCAATGAGGAAGTCTTCAACAGATACAGCTTCAAGAATAGGAATTAAAATGGGGCTGGGGTAGGGCAGAAGGCAGGTACCGCTGAAAGATGGGGGAGGGGAACAGGAGAAAAGCAGGAATTGGAGGGAACCGAGAGTGTTAAGAGCTCCCAAGCCTGGAGAAGCCAAAAGAGATACGAGATCTCCAGCTGCTGAAGAAAAGGTAAGGGCCTGTGAGGGTCCTGGAGCAGGAACCTGCACTGGAGGACCCCAGGGCTTGGGTGACCGGAAGCGGAGACCCCCAAACACGAGACCAGAAGGGGGCGCAGGTGACACCCCACAGGAGAGAATGAATGGGGAAGGCGGTCCGGAGGGCGGGGCAAAGGAGGGGCCCCGGGATGGGCGGGGCACAGACCCCTTTCCAAGTCCGAACCCCTGCCCCGAGAGCCCGGGGAGAAGCGGCTCCGCGCCTCCCGCACTCACCGCCGGTCTCGTCAGTTACATAGGGAGTCGCCATCTTGAAAACGCAAACCACTTCCGGCGTGAGCGGGCTGGGGTCCCGCCCCCTCCCCACCGGAAGTGGAGTCCTGATCGTAGCCAGCCACCATTTTAGTCTTAAAGGGAGAGTACACCGTTTCGTGAACGGAGGAGGAAGAGAGTAGAAGCTAAAGACTTTCATAAAATAAAAGCCGCAGACTCTAGTACTGCCACTGAATCCAATATTGGGCGTCTGCTCCGTGTAAAACAGTCCTCTGGGCACCGAGAGAAGTTCTGGGGCACGGCTCCTCTCCGTCCAGGACCTTCGAGGGAAAAGGGGGCAAGGCCCACCTGCACCCCGAAAGTGGGGCTGATAAATGAGTTAGAGTATTCAGGCCCTAGCCTGCACCCAGGTCCCAGAGCGGCTTCGGGACATGGGGCGGCCAAACTCCGGTAACGCACCAATCTTGTCAGGGACGAATGGAAGACCCCCAACTGACCCTCTCTTAGAAGGTGGAGAGGTCGAAATCGCGTGTCGATTGCCCTCGGCTACCCAGCTCAACCCTCGGGTCAGATCCGCGAAAGGGGCGTGCAAGGCAGGGGGTGCTGCTGTCCGGTCACCTGTCCCCGCAGCCTAAGGGCTGCCGGCGAATTCCACGACCGAGGAGGCGGCGGGCCGGGTTGGGCGGGCAGCCCTGGCTGGCCCTGCCCCTGGGGCGGCCCGGAGGATTCAGGCGGCGAAAAGACGATGGCCCAAGTTTGCTCTGGCCTTCGACCCCGGGAGCCTCCTTAGGCTGGGCCCCAGGGTCGGAGGGCAGGGTGAACGCTTCTGGGCGGAGCCAGTTAATATTCTAATTAACCTCGTGTAGGTCTGGGCACTGAGGATCCAAAGCCCCGGGCAACTCGCCAATGGTCCGGGCTTGTACGGTCACTCCCTTTGCAGTCCTGCCCTGCCCCTTGCCTCCCTACTCTTTAGATGTACCCAAATGTTTTCCCTCCCCCGTTCTTTGCAGCAGCCGTTGATCCTTGAGGGCTAAATCCTGCTAAACTCGTTTCCCCTGCAGCCTGGGAGGGACCGACTTCAGGTTCCTCTCCTCAGGTGTTGGCTCTGCCCTCTCCACGCTGTTCTTTCCTTATGGACTCTTTTACCTTCCTCCAAATCCCCCATTTTGGTTTAGGTTCATGTCCAACTGTACCTCTGGAACCCGTAGAGAGGGGCAAATATTACGATCTCCAACACTAGGCTGTGTGCCTACTTAAAAAACAAAAAAGGTGAGAAAAGGAAAAAAAAGTGAGAGCAATGACGGACTAGGAACTTCCTAAAGGGTTGACATGAAACTTTTGAAGTTTTCTCAGGTCTCAGCTTGTCTTCTAGTCTATGTTCCACCTTCCTGACTTCCACCAGAGGCCCAACTCAGAAGGTCTCAAAGAGACTCCTTTAAAAATTGATTTGCATTCAGTACACAACATTGCAGGTGTTGTAACGCTGCCATCCTTAACCCCTGCTCTCTTTCAACAATTGTGCTTCAGCCTCACAGGATCAGCATCCTGTCCTTAGCCTTGTTACTAATGATTATTAGAGGTGAGAATGTGGGAGGAAGCCTTTAAAAACTAGAGGGATGTATTGGTCCTGACTACCTGAGAACTAGAACTAGTAGTAGTAGGCTGCTCAATGAATGGAATCCTAAAGTGGCCCCAGTTGACTACCCAGCACAACCCCCCCCCAACCCCCACCATGCCCCCTGATGTCTTGCCTCAGCTCTGGGGTTGACAGGAAGTGAAACTCAGTTGTCTGCCGGGCAAACCTGCCTAGGACCCAGCCCTGGGCCCCGGATGTGCCCCCCTCCCCCCCCCACACACATACATACACCCTAAGAAGGAAGAGGAGAAAGAAGAGCCTGGGGAGAACAAAGCTGTTGTTTTTTCCTTTTCCTTTGTTCATTGCGGTTTCTTTCTTTCTGATTTTTATGATGTGGTTGGTTAAAGAAATGAGCACCTGGAACAGTAGGCATTATACGCCTCCTCCTTAGAAGTTTCTGGGCCTTTCTTCCCCTCCCATCCCCACCAATAACTGACGAGGTATGATGGAGTAGAGATCCTAAAGAAGACACAAAGAAGCCTAGAGTATGACTGTTTCACTTTATTCCTTATTAGAGATCACCCTATGCTCCACTTTGAAGTCTCAGAAAAAAAGAGGTCTTTAGAGGAACAATTTAACTTCAAACAAGGACATAACTGAGGATGATGGAATGAAAAACACAGGTCATATGTAGGATGGTATCACTGCTAGTGATATTTGCAAGGAAAGCTGAGTGCCTTAGGCTTGGTATCATTCCAGAATTTCTAGATGAAGGGTCCAGGAGCAGAAAACTGGAAAAGGTAGTATGGGACTTGTGCTTTCTTATATTGTTTGTTTATGATGGCTTAGAGTCGTAAGGCTTTACATACACACACACACACACACACACACACACACCCAAGCTACTCATTGGTGCAGTCCTTAAGCTGGGCTGTGTCTTTGGCTGTCCTACAGAACTAAGTACAGGACCTGGTGCATAATGGGCCTTCAAAAGTGCTCTTGACTCTTTATGACTAAAGAGGTCATATAAGAAGGGGAGATAGGGGTGCTTCGCTGGCTCAGTGGGTGGAGCATGCAACATTTGGTCTTGGGGTTGTAAATTCAAGTCCCACATTGGGTGTGGAGATTAGTTAAAAATAAAATATTGAAAAAAAAGGGGGGGTGGATAAAGGATGGGGAGTGGCAGGCCCCTTGTCTTTTTAAGACTGGGAGTCAGGAGCAGAGAGACAGACTTTCTCCAATCCCTTTCATCTCCCTCAGATTTTCAGATGCAACAGTACTCCCAAACCCTATTACTCAGCAGCTATATTTCTGATAAAAATGGAGGACTCTCTTCCAACAAGCCTGTCTGGAAACAAGCAAGAACTGCTTAGATCCCTCTGTTTCCACTAGAGGGCCTCATATTCATTCCTTCTCCTCTCCAACCCCCACCAAAAGTATGTATATACTGTGTGTGTGTGTGTGTGTGTGTGTGTGTGCGCGCGCGCACGCGCGCGCGCCCGCGCACATACACAACATATATACACCACACACGCACAGGCTTCCAGTCAGAGCTTTCCCCTCCCCCTCTCTTCTACCACCAGCTGTTAAAAGGAAAGATTCCAGGAAATCAAGCCCTTGTTACTGTGCCCTACTTCAATGAGGGTTAGGAGGGGTTAGCCTGGGTTGGGGCGGGGCCAAGGAGCAGGATGCCTGGGTCCCCAGTTCCTACCAGTTAGTCCTAGGCCTCTGTCTATCTCCCTTGCACTACCAGCCTCACCATCATCCATGCTGCCCTAAGAGCCTTAACTTCAGACGTTTCCAGACAGGAACTGCTGAAAGGATCTTCTTTCAACCTTACGTTTGGCCAGGGCCTTCTACACCACCTGCCAGGGCCAACAGGTAAAATGGGAGGGTTAGGGCATGGAGAAAGAGTGGACACAGACCAGAGTTCTCTTTGCACCTAAACCACCCCAGAATTAAGGGAAGGCCGTGAGTCTTGAGACAAGGAGGTGTACTTACATTGGGGAAAACAAGTCTGAGCCATCTGGGGTTTGGGTTTTAGGGAGGTGAGGAAACTAGAGGTAAAGGTAGGCCTCAAACACTGTTAAGCAGTGCAGAGCCCATGGGAGGAGGGGGGCGTTTGTGTGTCAGGATGTAGAGTCTGGGACTCTGGGCTTGCTGCTGTGGGATCTTTTGAGTATGAATTCGGTCAATGGAGGATGGAGAAGAGTCGGGAAGGGAAGTCCCCCAGATGGCAGCAACTGGGAGAGGGTTAGACGTCGCCTAGGTGTGCCGCTGCCAAGCTGTGCCATCATCGGCCCCGCCCCCTATCTTGGCCTCCCAGGGTTGGGATGAGGGGAGAGGCTGTGAATGATTAGAAAAAAGGGCAGATGGATAGAAACCGAGCTGTCCCGAGGCGGGAAGATGAGAAGCGCAGGATGTGGAGAAAGTGGCGCAGACCAGAGCCCTACAGATATTGGGGAGGTGGGAAGATCAGGCTTGGCGAGCTGGAAACAGGGACGTCTCCAGACTGGAGTTCCCGGAGTTGGGGGCGCCGGGATTGGGCGCAGGCGGGCCGGCCGGGGTCGGGGGCGGGCAGCTGTGTCGTCAGGAACGGGGCGGCCTCGCGGCAGCCGCGCCTGCCTGGTCCGTCCCCTCCAGCCCAGCTCGGGCTCCAGCTCCCGCGCCGCGCTTCAGCTCCCACCGCGCGCCCTCCGCAGGCAAGGTAGAGACCCCGCGAACCCCCCGCGCCTCCCTCCCTCCCACTGGAGCAGAAGGGGGCGGGGGCCGCGGGAGGGGCCGCTGCTCGGGCTGGGGTAGGGCTGCTGGGCCGAGAAGGAGGAAGCCTGACAGCTGGAGCGGGTAGCTAGAAGGGTTTGCGCCAGGACTCGGGGGGCAGCGGGAGAATGGGCCAGAGCCCCGCAGGCAGCGTCTCCCCCAGACCTTCCCCTCCATCCCTCCTGCTCATTCGGAGGGATGGTGAAGCTCGGCTCCTGGGGACCCGAATGGAAGCAAAGTCCGTTTTGGAACCTTCACAACACTGCATGGGTGCAGAAGGATTCTTGTTTGGCCTCCTGGTCCCCAACTTCCCACCCCGTCCTTTCCACACCTGTCACCGGGAAGTTTCTGAAACTACCTGGATCTGAATCCCACTTTTCACCTTTAAATGGGGGGAAATGAACCTCACTGAGGAAGAAATGTGATTATTACTGGGCATCTCCTCAGCCTCAGAACGTTTGAGCCCACATCCCCCAACCATGCCAACATCGTAACTTCCTCCTGTACTACACATTGACACATGCGGGCTCCCGCGCGGGTGTGTACACACACACACACACACACACACACACACACACACACACACCACCCCTTAATCAGGCAACACTCCCATCTGCAAGATGTATGTAGGCTTACCGAATTTCGGGACTTCAAGCCAAATGATTCCTTGGGGGGCAGGGGGCACTGACTTGTAGCAGAGATGGGCAGGAAAGAATAGACCCTCCGTCAGTCCTGGGAAAGAGGAGGAGGGTGCAGGCCCTGGTGTGGTTAAGGGATTCAGAAGTCTAGGTAATCAGGCCTGGGCTTGCTGCTTGGGGTTCCTTGCTGGGTCAGCCTGAATGTTCTGGGGACATAGCTCATTCTTCAGTAATGGTAAATCTATATGACTTGAAATGGGAGTGATGAATGTTGAAGTGAAAAAGGAAATTTTAAATGTTTGCACTGGCCTTGGAAATCATATGTACCTCTTGGTTACCAGCAATTTTAGTGTTTACTGTTTAAAATAAGATCTAGAAAACAGAGGCTCTGAGATTTAATGGAGGTCTAGAGTCTGGGTGTCCCTGCGAGAGTGGCTCTCTGACTGGGCCTCAGTTTCTTGCTCTGTAAAATGTGAGAGTTGGTACCTCCCAACTCTGAAGATGTTCTAGGATTCTCTGCCTCCAAGTCAGCTTACTTTCTCACCCCAGGTTGGTAGGGGCGGGCAGGGAATCCAGGGGAGGGAAGGGAAGGGTGAGTCACAAAGAGCTGGCAGGCGGGCAGCAGACCGACCCCACCCTCCCAGCCCTGGCATTCGCCTAGACTAGCCCAGGTTATAGCCTCAGGGTTAGTATGGAGCAGGTAGGACAAAATTGGATTTGTTCCAGCTCTAGGGTCCAGGATCCTATACTTTATTGCGATTCGGCAACAGGGGCAGCCAAACTTTCAGTGAGGGAAGTCAAGGGGACAACTGAAAAGATACCAGGAGCCCTTATGTCCAAGGTCCCAGCCCAGAGGTATCCTTGGACCCTGATGGTCTAGTTTCTCGCCACCTCCTCACCCTCCCAAAGGCAAAGTGCAGTATCCTAATACTACATGTCTGTGCCTGAAATGACACAATAAGGGCAAGTGTACAACTGGGCTTCACTGCTGCTGGGAGTCCTTAGAATTTATGCCTTCCTGTGTCAAAGACATCATTTTTCCTAATTTCCAGATGTGTTTTTCTGTGTACCACCCTCATATAACTACAACAACAACAATAACAGCAACGACAACAAGAATAGCTAACATTTACTGAGTTCTTCTTCTGTGCCATGCCGTTTGCTAAGTATATTGCATGTATTATCTTACTTAATCTCCATGCTGTGACTGATTTCTCTATGTACCCATTTTACCAATGAGGAAACAGGTTCAGGAAGATGAAATAACTCACCCAAGAGCTAGGATTCTAATCCATGCCTGTATAATTAAAACATCCATTCTCTTAAGCTGTACTAAAAACTACATGTAAGATGGGGGGGGGGGGGGCTAGGAAGGGTCATTGCGAAAAGAGAGACATGTCCTCTTTCCTGTTCATCATCCCTCCTTTGCTCTCTCCTTGTCACTTTCTCTCTCAGATTTCATTTCCTAGAATCTTGGAGCCATTTAAGAATCCCCAGGGGTAATCAGAGAGGCTAATTAAGCCATACAGGCCCAATTAACCCTAACACTATTATGTATTCATTAGATCTGTTGGCAATAGAAGTTGGATTATAGTCATTGAAAAGAGCCAGATGGGTGGAGTCCTTTTCCACAGAAAATCAGCGTCCCAGAACTCCCTTCTTATTGTTCCCAGAGAACCTCAGAACAGGAATGGTATACTACATAGAAAGGGACAGCAGAGATGTCCCAAGGGCAGAGGCTGCAGAGAAGATTCTTGCACCATCAGAAAGGAAATTCTTGTAGGCCCTAACTGCCTCCTTGAGCCTTACCCAACTAACCCTAAACAAGTGGGCAAAGGGGAGGCAGGAGCCCTAGATGGAGTGCCACAATAAGTGCTTTTTAGCATCATTCGTTCATTTAACAAATATCTACCAAGCACCTCCTAAATGTGTTCCAAATTGTTTCATATTCCCCTGTCAGGACGGACACTATGGAATCCCATTTAACCATATTTGGACTAGCATTTCCAACATATGGCTCCCTAACTTTATACTACTATTTGTACAACCAATATGGAGCACCTACAACATGCTGAGTGCCGGTCAAGGTATTGGGGACATAGTGGTGAACAACACTGACAAGTGCCTGCCCTTGTGGAATTTACAAGTTCTTGCCCTTGTGGAAGGCGAACAGTAAACAAAGAAGCAAATAAATTAGCAAGATAATTTCTGTGTGCAATAAGTACTATGAAGGGAACAAAGGAGAGTGCTGTTGCAAAGGAGGGGGGCTACTTTAGGAGAGAATGATCAGGGAAGGTCTCTTGAAGAAGCTGACATTTCAGCTTAGGCAAAGAAGTCAGCTCTGCCAAGAAGGGAAAGGATGTTCTAGGCAGAGAGAACAGTAAGTCTCATGGCCCTGAGCAGGGAAGAACTTGGCTTAAGGAACAGAAAGGAGGGCAGTGAGATTAGAAGAAGGCAGTATGTGGAGGGGAGAGTAGAACAAGAGGAGGACAGGGAGAGGCAGGGGCCCCATCATGTGGTTCTTGGGGTAGAGCTTTGACTCCTCCACTTACCACCTGCCTTGGGAAGTCCCAACGTCTTCAAACTCCAGTTTCTTCGTGTGTGGAATGGCTCTGCCAGTAATTTCTTATCTCATGGGATTTGATTATAATTGTTAGTGCAGTGAGAACTACCATTTCTTGTAGGCCTTCTATATGCAGGTGTTACACTGGTACTTTTCATACAGGATTTAACTTCATACTCACAACTGTGACAGATAGGTATCATTCTTCCCATTTTACAGATATAATTTGTCCAAATCACACAGCAGTATCAGATCTAAGGATGGGACCCAGATATGACTAACCCTAGTTTTGCTTGACTCCTAGACAGTGCTATACTATACTAATGTAAGATATAATTGTTATTACTGTTATTGAACCTTCAAGCCAAGTTGCCCTCTGCGACTTGGCCCTTGTTGTCAGTGGTCAGCATGATCAGCGTGAGGGTCCCTGGGTCCCAAGGCTGTAAGTTAGGGCTCCCTAAACACTGGTAATCTAGCAGGGTGTAAGGAAAAACCTGAAACTGAGACTCCTGCACTCAGCTCAATCCTCCTAGAACTGGGAGGCCAGACGGATAGATGTTCAGAGACTTCTCCTACCTCCTTCCAGTCGCGCGCCAGCCTGGGGTCCCCGCCCTTCCCCAATAGAGCTCTGCGGGACTCAGGCGAGGCGGGGCCAGGGCTGGGGACACGGCCAGAGCTGGTTCTGTGTCGCGCGTCAAAAGCGCTAGAGGTCGTTGAGGGGCGTGGGTGGTTCGGGAAGTGGGCGGCTGAGTAGTGCTGAGGACCGAGGCCCGAGGCGGAGGCGGAGCAAGATGGGATCGTGGCCGGGGAGGCGTGCCACAGCCGCTGCGGGACCGGCTGGAAAGGCAGAAGGGCCGGGACTGAGGGATGCGAGATGGGAGAGGGAGCGGGCTCGGAAGGGACTGCAAAGACTGGGGGTGGTGGGAGAAAGGGTAGAAACAGGAGAGGGACAGGGACACACCCACAGAGACATACATAGACTGGGAAAGCGATGGGGGGGGGTGGAGGAGTGGGAGTTGGGGAGGGTGGGGAGAGTGGGAGATGGATTGGGACAGATTGGGGGAGAAATCAGAAAGCTGGAGAAGGATCCAGAAATGGAGGGGAAAGAGTCAGAGATGAGTCAGAGAAACAGAGACATAGGACAGACTCTGTAAGGGAGAGACAGACACATGGGAGAGGTACACGGGGAAAGGAAGAGACTGGGGAGGGACTCAGAGAAAAGGAAAGAACAGAAATAAGAGTAGGAGTGGACAATGAACGGAGCAGACAGAAGCAAAGACGAAGACGGCTGGCTCTTCCCACCACATACTCTTGCCTTCTCCCTCCAGAGTTACCCTTGGAAGCAGAGGTCCAGGCAGAGGTATTACCAAGTCATCTTTGTGGCCCTCCTTCAGAATAAAAGAAAGATGGCCAAGGAGAGGGGCCAAATAAGCCCCAGTGATTTTGCCCAGCTGCAGAAGTACATGGAATGTGAGTCTTCCTCTCAGTCCTCAAGTTCAGCAGACTTACCCCAGAGAATCCCTGCTCCACATCCCTGCTTCCCCGAGTTTCCCCAGCAGCCCAAAGCCAGCCATAGGCATGGGAAAGGGGGGAGAGAGAGATGGGGAGACATCTGCAGTCTCAGCTTTCTACCCACTTTCTCTGAACCTTAACAGCCTGCCCCAAGTCTCAGAGAAAAGATGTAAAGAGAGGTACCACTCTGGAGCATCTGAAATGTTATCCTCGCGGTATTTCTCTGTGCATTTCTGTGTTTCTTCTTGGAATTCTTCTTTCTTTATCTTACTTGACTCTTTTTTTCCTGTTGGATGTCTGGGTGGGACTCTGGCAGAGGGCAGGGAGAACCAAACCAGACTAATGCACTTCTTTCATCCTCTTCACACCCTAGACTCCACCCAAAAGGTCAGTGATGTCCTAAAGCTCTTTGAGGATGGCGAAATGGCTGAATATCTCCAAGGAGATGTGAGTGACATCTGGGAAATCCTCTCCTTGACCAACCCCTCCCATCTTTGATTTTGTTATCCCACTGGGATCCCCAATTTCCAGTGATTATTCTGGGCCCACCCCTTGCTATCCTCCCTCTAGATACCCCTGTGTCCACTGTTACTACAGCTATTGCTATAGGACAAAGCAAGAGATTCTGATTCAGTACTCAGCCTTGAGAAGAAACTATATTTCTGCCTTGGATGCTTCTTGGCTCTGCAACTTACTGTCTCTGTCCTCACTACTCCTGATTCTTCAGTCCTCAACTCCCATCCTGCATACTTCCTAGGGTAATGCTTGTTCTCATCATAGGCCATTGGGTACAAGGGATTCCAGCAATTTTTGAAAGTCTATCTGGAAGCAGATAATGTTCCCAATCACCTAAGTCTGGCACTGTTTGAATCCTTCAAGACGGGTCACTGTTTAGAAGACACTGTGAAAAATGGTATGATCATGTAGGTGGGACAGGGCTGGGCTTCCAAAAGAAAACTGAAATTAGTATGAGTGTCGGGGTGAGAGTTGAACTGAGTCACGTGTTGGGGGCAGGGTTGGGGAAGAGAGGTAGAGGATAGCCATGCTGGTCTGGGAACTGGAGGGAGGAAAGTTAAAGGGAAGAGTTGGAACAAAGGCAAAGAGAAGAGCCACGGTGGAGAGAGCCCCAGCCTCAGAAATGCTGTACTTTCTGTAACCAGATCTGGTATGTCTCAGTGATGTCTCCTGCTACTTTTCCCTTCTGGAGGGTGGCCGGCCAGAAGACAAGCTAGAATGTGAGTTGTAATCCTGGACTGGAAGAGGGGAAGAAAGGAGAGGGAAGAGGAGGTGTTCTCCAGCCTTCTTTCCCCTATCTTTTCAGGATTCCTAAGGGCTGATGGGGCCAGACAAAGATGGGGCCAGAGAATGGACCCATTTCCTCTGTTCCCCCAGACTCCTATACCTAATGCCATCTATCATAGTTATCCCAGTTCCCATGTCCTGTATGTTTTAATGTGGGTATCCTGGGGGTGTTCTTGGGTTGTGGGAGGTGCGTGTTGTCTCCCCAATTAGATTCACCAAGAGTGGAATCCAGGCCTGTTTCCCCTCCTTTTTTGTCTCCTTTCTCAGTCCCAGCACCAGGCTCTGGGCTCTTCATCTAAAAGTTCTCTCCCATGTCTTTATTATTCCTGTATTCTGTTATTAATTTTTTGGGTATCCCTCACAAACTGACCCTGGCCCCCCTAAAACACCCCACAGTCACCTTCAAGCTGTACGACACGGACAGAAATGGGATCCTGGACAGCTCAGTGAGTTGGGGGACCTGAATGCTGGCCAAGGGAGTATGTGTCCATTTGTCTGTGCCCTCCTGTCCCAACTCTTCCAAGATCCTTAAGAAGCAGAGGAAGCTAGAGGGATAAGTCAAATCCTCCAGGACTAAATTTGGGAGTGGGTCCCCAGCTCCTGCCTCCTAAAAGTAGAGGCTAGAGACATGAATTGGGGGCTGCCTTGCAAACATACCAAAACACATAGACACTCGTTTACTTGGCAGAGACACCTGAGAATGAGAGGTGGCTCTCGGGGTGGAACCCAGGAACCCTGATTTCTAGAGAAGAGTTGAATGGTGGTAAGGAGGTGGGATATGGCTGTGGCTCTTACCTTTTGGCCCCCAGGAAGTGGACAGAATCATCATACAGATGATGCGAGTAGCTGAATACCTGGATTGGGATGTGTCTGAGCTGAGGCCGGTAAGGCGGTTTTTCCTTAATGTCCCTCCTTGTGCCTATTCCCTGGTGAGTCCTATATCTACCTTACCCCTTTTCTGACAGGCAGCTCGGTTCCCTGGGCTAGGATAGCAGTGGGCTGGATTGCCTAGGGGGCAGCACCGAGAGGTGTCAGATCTGAGAGGCCATTCACACTAAAAGTCCCCTCCATTCTCTGCTCAGATTCTTCAGGAGATGATGAAAGAGATTGACTATGATGGCAGCGGCTCTGTCTCCCTAGCTGAGTGGCTCCGGGCTGGGGCCACCACCGTGCCACTGCTAGTGCTACTGGGTCTGGAGATGGTGAGTAGGAGAGACTTGTGAGGATGGGTAGGATAGCTGCTCTGGGATGTGTTTGCCAGAGGCTGGCCCTCTAAGGGCTTAGACACTCCTTACATCTGTTGTGCCCTCCCAGACTCTGAAGGACAATGGGCAACACATGTGGAGACCCAAGAGGTTCCCCCGACCAGTCTACTGCAACCTGTGCGAGTCAAGCATTGGTCTTGGCAAACAGGGGTTGAGCTGTAACCGTGAGTGATGGGGCCTGGGAGTGTGGGAGCAGAGGGGCACCCTGGCTATCTGCAGGACATGGTGCTTTGAACTTAGAGAGAGCTGGGTTTGAATCCTGGGTTCTGACATTGACTAGTTATGTGGGAAAGCCATACACTTCCTCTTTCTTTCTTTCTTTCTTTCCTTCTTTTTCTTTCTTTCTTGAAATACAGTTGACACATAATGTTACATTAGTTTAAGGTGTACAACATAGCCACATAACTTCTTTAAGCCTCAATTTAAAATGAGGTTTTAAACTAAAAATGAGGTAATTGTGAGCATTACATAAGTTGATGCACGAAGAGTAGTTCACAAGGTGCGTGTACATATTATTGAGTCTACAGTAAAAATTAGCTGCTATTATTATTATTATTATTATTATTATTATTATTATTATTAAATCTGGGCCTCCTTTGCATCTTTCAGCTGAGTTCCTGGCATTTGGAAAGAGTGGGGGTAGGCATGTGGTAGCAATTGCTCTTTTATGGGGAAGAGTGGGAAAAAGGCACGGGTCTCGGAGGTGAGCCCCCACCTCAAACTTTAATTCTCTACCACCGTCTCACAGCAAGGGTTATACGTCTTGTTTCAGTGAATGATCCCGCCTTACACCCAGGTAAGGAGGAAATAGAGGGAGGGGCTACAGCTAAGGCTCTGACCTTCTTCCTTCTTGCCCAGTCTGTAAGTACGTCGTTCATGACCAGTGTGCCATGAAGGCCTTGCCTTGTGAAGTCAGCACCTATGCCAAGTCCCGGAAGGACATTGGTGTGAGTGATCCCATAACCACCCCATTACCACCTGCATCCTGGCCCTTGCCCTAGGCCTTGGCCACTTGCTGCCCTCAGGCCCTTCCACTAGTCTCTGCTCAGACTCTCTCAGACAAGGGATTGCCTTTCTCCCCAAGGTCCAATCACATGTGTGGGTGAGAGGAGGCTGTGAGTCTGGCCGATGTGACCGCTGTCAGAAAAAGATCCGCATTTACCACAGTCTGGTCGGACTGCATTGTGTGTGGTGCCACCTAGAGGTCAGTTTGGGAGCTGTCCTCCAGCCTATGCCTTGGGGCCCCTTCCTAAACTGCCCTCTCTGCACTGGCCTCCCTGACTGCATCTTCCTGGCAGCCACCGTTGCCCTTGCTCCCAAGGGCTCTCTTTCCAGCACTAGGCCCTCAAGTTGAGAGGTGTTGGGGTTCTCTCCATGATGTCTGCATGCCCACCTTGTCTTTCAGATTCATGATGACTGCCTGCAAACCATGGGTCATGAGTGTGACTGTGGGCTGCTCCGGGATCACATCCTGCCTCCATCGTCCATCTATCCCAGCGTCCTGGTGAGACCCTTGGGCAGTGCCTAGGAGGGGGCAGGAAGGGTCCTTCCCTGATTTAAGCCCTCCCCCCCCCCACACACACATACCATGCCGTTTAGAGCAGAGAGCCTATACCTTTTAGGATTCAAGTCAGACTCTCATCTGTTTAGGGATTCACACACAATCCAGTTTTCCTTCCCTTTGCTTCCCTCCCTTTCTAGGCCTCTGGACAGGAGCGTAAAATTAACAAAGCAAGCCAGAAGACCACAGATGATTTAAGTTTGAGCACCTTTGAGGCTCTGCGGGTACATGTTGGGGGTGGGTTTTTCTTGGCTGGAGCCCTCATGGGAGGAAATTAAGTGGGAAACCTGGGGAATGGTGCCTGTTCTCCAGAAGCCCCACCGTGGTAGGGGAGGGGCAAGCATTGTGGGGGAATGTCAGCCTTCTGCCCCTGTCTCCAGGGTCTATCTTAACTCTGACAAAATCCTGTTTTCCTTATCTTTGTTTTTTCCCCAAATTCAGATTGACCCTGTTTCTAACACCCACCCACTTCTGGTCTTTGTCAACCCTAAGAGTGGCGGGAAGCAGGGGGAGAGGTGAGAAGAGATATACTGGGTCTTCTAAGATGGGGAAGGAGGACCGACAGAGGTTGGGAATTCTGTGTATATGGAGGGGATGTACTTGAGGAGGACATCAAAAGGGTAGAGTACAGAATATCCATCCCCCACCTTGAACTTTCCATTCTCCCTCACACAGGGTGCTTTGGAAATTCCAGTACCTACTAAACCCTCGACAGGTGTTCAACCTCCTAAAAGATGGTCCTGAGCCAGGGTGAGTATAGGTTAGGGGCTATATCACAGTGTTTGTATGTGTCTGCTTGTGTATGTTGGGGGAGAGCAGAAAAGAGTACATGTTGGAAGGGCAGGGCTAGGGGACCTCAAGAAACCAGAATTCAGAATGCTGCCTTTATTAGCATCACTGGGTATCCCCCATCTCTGACTTCCCTGGTTAATCTTTGCTCTGCTCTCAAAACATAAAGGTGGCTCAGTAGGTTAAGCCTCCAACTCTTGGTTTCAGCTCAGGTCATGATCTCACAGTTCATGGGTTTGAGCCCCATGTTGGGCTTTGTGCTGACAGCAACAGAGCCTGCTTGAGGTTCTCTGTCTCCCTCTCTCTCTGCTCCTCCCCGGCTTGCTCTCTCTCTCTCAAAATAAATAAACATTAACAAATGTTAAAAACAAAATAGGTACCAGTTTCTCCCTAACCACTGGGGAGTGTCTATAACTTTCCCCATTGTATTTTTTCTCTGCCCTTAATAGAAACAAGTCTTTTGACAAAGGGAAAGGGGGTCATAAGGAATGAAAGATAAGAAGTAATCTGCCCATCCAGGAGTTGGTAGCCTCGGTCCTATTGTCCTTCCTCATCTTCTCTCTTACCTTTTATCTCAGGCTCAGATTCTTCAGAGATGTTCCTGGTTACCGGATTTTGGTGTGTGGTGGAGATGGCACAGTAGGCTGGATTCTAGAGACCATAGGTCAGTGCAGGGAGAGGCTCTGGGAAGGGTACCGGGGCATTAGCCTTCTAGAGCTAACTCCCTCCATCCATCTCCTGACCTGCCTCCCTAGACAAAGCCAACTTACCAGTTGTGCCCCCTGTTGCCGTGTTGCCCCTGGGCACTGGAAATGATCTGGCTCGTTGCCTAAGATGGGGAGGAGGTAAGTGATTAGAAATTGTTTTCCCGGGAATTAGGGGGAGTTGGGTAGGAAGAAAAAAGCACATGGATAAGGTGTCTAGGCATCTGTTGTAGAAAGAGTGTTGGGGAAGAAGAGAGGCACAGATGGGATGTTACCAAAGTGGATTGTCCCAAGGGAAGAAAGCTTTGGAAGAAGCAAGGACCACAGTCTGAACCTAGAAGGGTCAGGGGTGACAGTCCCCTTCCCTGTATACCTAAAAATATCCTTCTGTTTCTCCCAACCAACTTTTAGAACTCAGAGAATCAAGGAATATGGAGGTAGGGGAGAACAATGTGGGAATAAGAAAGATTGTATAAGAGCTAAGTCAGATGCTTAGTGATGGAGCTAGCAGGGAACTTGGCCATGATTCATTCAATCAATCAACCAATTAATCAGAGGTCATTCGTTCATTCATAATCATTTCTTCCCAAGTCAATTGCAACAGTCTCTTAAATATAGTCTTTGATTTCTAGTCTCTTTTTCCGTTCAAACAGAAAGAGTTTGAGGGATGATATTGGTAGATAAAGAGGCCAGGGTGGGACAGGTTGAGTTTGAGGTGTCTTGGTTTGAGGCTATTGGATTCAGAGTCCAGCTCTGAGATCATGCAGAAGATTCTGGAATAGGGGACTGCTAAGGACAGTGAAAGGCATTCTAGGTGGAAGGAGTTGTGTAAGACCAGAAGAGCCACCAAATAGCATGGTAGTGCCTCCATCAAGGAAAGTGTGAGTCATTGATTATGACTGGGACATGCAGTGCAAGGTGGGGAATGGGGAAGGGAAACACTGAGTTGAATAGGGTGCAGATTATGGAGGGTCATGAATGCTGTGCTGAGAAGTTTTTAATTTTACCCTGCCAGAGACTGAGAGCAGATGGCCTACAGAAACGATTAATATTGTTTTCCATAGCTTGCCTGGAAGTGTGTTAAATTTTTTAAACTTTGGTTATTTCTGAGGTCATATGTTCTTCAGTTCACCACTTTTTAGCTCCCTGCTATTCACTCATTCACTTTACCTTTCTAGCCACTGAGGCATTTGAATGTGCAAACCCTGAACCATGGGGAACACTTGAACTCATGAAAAATGTAACTCAAAGAGAAAATAGGTATATCTATAAATTACATTCTCTCTATATAATAAAAATTCCTGTGTATATAAAATATTATTTCAGAATGTAAAAATATCTCTGAGTGCATACTGTTTTTTACATTTCTATTTTTTAAAGTTTTATCTATTTAAGCAATCTCTACACCCAACGTGGGGCTCAAACTCACAACCCCGTGACCAAGAGTGGCATGCCCTCTAACTGAGCCAGCCAGGCGCCCCTCTCTGAGTGTATATAATAATCTAAATCTTGTATATAAACTATATGACCAGCTTTGGGAGCCAGTTTTTATTTTATTTTATATTTTATTTTATTTTATGTTTAAAGATTGTATTTTTAAGCAATCTCTACACCCAATGTAGAGCTGAAACTTACAACCCCGAGACAAAGAGTTGCACGCTCTACCACCTGAGCCAGCCAGGCACCCCAAGCCAGTTTTTAAATCTTCAATATCTAACTTTGGTTTTACTTACAATATTAGACCCTCTGAAATTGTATATTTGGGGTCTTCACTGTGTGTTCTGCAAATGAGACTCTCATAGAAGTTTCTGGCAATTCATTTAAATCATGAAATAATGATATAAATACCACACTAATGAAAATTTGTGTTGATATTGAAAAAAATCATAAGACTCGAAGAAGAAGAGATGAAAGAAGTACCACAGTGGGAGCTCTGTGGAGGATGGATTGGAGGAAGGAATCAGGATAAAAAATTACCTACATTGCAATAGTCTGGTCAAGAGATGCTGAACACCAAAGCAAAGGCAACAGCAGTGCAGTTCATGAGGTAGAAACCACAGTACTTGTAACTAATGGGTTGTGGAGGAGTCTTAGGACATTTTCTAGGTTTGTGAACTGAGCATGTGGGATGCCATTTAACATAGAGAATACAGGAGGAGGACCAGTTTAAGGAAGATCAATTCAGTTTGGGCACGTTAACTTGAGGTGTCAGTGGAGCATGTGGAGGAGATGGAGATGTGTGGTGGGTAGTTACAAACAGATGTTAGGAAGATACACATTTGAGAATCATCTGTTTCTAGGAGGTAATTGACATCCTGAGAGTAGATGAGTTACCTGAGGAAAGAGGTGAAAAGAGAAGATGGACAAGGATGGAACACCCTAGTAAAACATCCTATTTAACAGTTAAGCAGAGGAAGATGCATTATTAAAGAAGTCTGTGTTCATGTACTATTGTTGCTGCAACAAATCACCATGAGCAGTGGCTTAAAACAACACAGGTTTATCATCTTACAGTTCTGGAGGTCAGAAATCCAAATAGGTCCCACTGCACTAGAATCAAGGTATTGATTGGCAAAGGTTGTGTTTTTTCTAGAAGCTCTAGGAGAGAATTCTTTGCCTTGACTTTTCCAGTTTCTAGAAGCTGCCTGTATTCCTGGGTTCATGGCCTGGCTTCCAACCAGCAACGTTATCACTCCAACCTCTGCTTCCATTGTCACATCCCTTTCCATGAGTCTTCTTTCTCGCCTTCCTCTTTCACTTAGAAGGATCCCTGTGATTATATTGGTCTTGCCCAGATAATCGAGGATAATCTCCCCCATTTAAAAATCCTTAATTTAGGGGCACCTGGGTGGTTCAGTTGGTACAGCATGCAACTCTTGATCTCCAGGTCATGAGTTTAAGCCCCATGTTGGGTGCAGAGCTTACTTAAAAAAAAAAAAAAAAAAACTTAATTTAATCCCATTGGCAAAGTCTCTTTTGCTTTGTAAGGCAACATGTTCACAGATTCCAGAGATTAGAATGTGGACATCTTTGGGGCGCCTGGCTGGCTCAGTCAGTAAAGCATGCAACCTTGATCTCAGGGTTGTAGTTTTAAGCCCCACATTGGGTGTAGCAACTACATACATACATATATATGTTCATACATATATATGTTCATACATATATACATACATAAAATCTTTAAAAAAGAAAAAGGATTCAGACATATTTGAGGGACCATTATTCTGCCTGCCACAGACACTAAGAAGAAACAGTCAGAGAGGGTCCTCTGTAGCTTAGAGAATTGTATTTTAGAGGCCAAGTGAGGAGTTTCATGAGTTAAAAATGAGAACTAAAGATATACTGTTGGTTTTGGCAGGAATTATTGACAATCTTTGCCAAAACAGTTTCAGCAGGGTGGCATTGGGAAAGGCAAATTACAGTGAACTGAACTATCAGTGGAATGTGAGGAAGTGGATACTTACTTTTTTTAATTGTTTTTTTCCCCTGATTACAAAAATAATACATGATTGTGGTAAAAAAACAATTCAAACATTTCAGATATACATGCCAAGAAAGTTCCCTGTAATCTACTTCCTAAAGTTTTGGAATCTATTCTTCCATGTTTTTCTTTCCAGACATACTCATATGTACTTAAAAAGATCTTTCTATTGATGATGTTTTTCTTCTTTGTTTTAACTAACCCATTCATCGTGGTTATCCTTATATTTCAATATAGTCAGGTTTACCTCACTCTTTTTATTACAGAGTAGCATTCCATTTCTCTAGGAAATATTTCTAGAAGTAGAATTGCCAGCTCAAAGAGTATGAACATTTTACATTTTACTAGTATTTTCTTTTTAAAACTTACACAAATGAGGGTCACCTGGGTGTCTTAGTCGGTTAAGCATTAGACTCTTGATTTCAATTTAGGTCATGATTTCACAGTTTGTGAGTTCAAGCCCCGCATGGGGCTGTGAGCTGACAGTGCAGAACCTGCTTGGGATTCTCTGTCTCCCTCTCTCTCTGCTTTTCTCTTTTTCTTTCAAAAATAAATATATAAACACACACAAAAAAATAAAAGTTACACAAATAATATATCAGTACATTCTCATTGTAAAAGACTTTAAAAGTAAAATGTATGTTTTCACATATAGGTCTCCTCCCCCTACTCCCCACCAAATTCCATGTGCCTCCCCAGAGATAACCACTGTTTCTTTTCTTGCACTCATTTTCCTGTTTTTACATGCATGCATACACACGCACATACACACATACACACACAACTTTTAAACAAACATAAATGGGATCATACTACAGAGATTGTTCTGGGACTTCTTTTTTCATTAAATAATATGTCTTGGGATCTTTCCATGTTAGTACACACAGATTACATTTTATATTCAATGGCTACACATTATTTCTTGGCATGAATTTGCCAAAATTTATATAACCTTCCCCTGCTGAAGGACATTTAGATTGTTTCCAATTTTGTGCTGTCTTAGTACCTCAGCAAACACCCTTGTACACACATCTCTGTTCACATGTGTGTTTGTTTCTATAAGAGAAATCCTAAAAGTGAAATTGCTGCATCAAAGTATTTTCATAAAATTGGATAACATTTGGATAAAAATTGCCAAATTGCCTTCCAAAAATAAAGATCAATTTATGCTCCAACTAACAGCAAATAAGAGTGCTGGCTTATTCATAATCATTAACACTTGGTGTTCTCAGTCTCTATACATTTTGTCAATTTGATAGGCAACAAAAGTTAACTAATTGTTTTAATTTACATTTCTTTTAATTATTAGCAATACTGAGTGCCTTTAGTGTGCATATTGGTCATTTGTATTTCTTCTGTGATTGGCTTATTTGTGTTATTTGCCCATATTCTACTAACTTTTTAGATTTAGTGATTTATAAGTTTTTTTTTTTGAATGTTGGGGAAGTTAGTCTGTTATATGTGCTGTAGATATTTTTCCCCAGTTTGTATCTTTTTTTCGGTGTGTGTTTATTTAACCATACAGAAGTTTTAAATTTTAATATAATTTATCAGTCTTCGACTTTTTTGGCTCCCTGTTTTGTATTATGCTTTAGAAAGGACTTTTCCACTCAAAGAGGACAAAAACATTCACTCATGTTTTCTGCTAGAACAAATTCGGCTTCATTTTTTTACATTTAAATTTTTTTTCATGTTTATGCATTTTTGAGAGACAGAGTGCAAGCAGGGGAGGGGCAGAGAGAGGGGGAGATACAGAATCTGAAGCAGACTCCAGACTTGGAGCTGTCATGACCTGAAGTCTGACGCTCAACCAACTGAGCCACCCAGGCATTGTTTTTTACATTTAAATTCTTTGACCTGTCTTGGGGCACCTGGGTCATTCAGTCGGTTGAGCATCTGACTTCGGCTCAGGTCATGATCTCACAGTTGGTGAGTTCGAGCCCATGGGCTCTGCACTAACAGCTCAGAGCCTGATGCCTGCTTCAAATTCTGTGTCACTTGTTCTCTCTGTCCCTGCTCTGCTTACATTCTTTCTCTCTCTCTCAAAAATACATAAACATTATAAAAAATTTTAAATAAATTCTTTGACCCATCTTGAATTAATTTTGGTGTAAAGAGTGACATCTACATCCAGCACCTTATTTTTTTTAATCTTAGAGAGAGAGAGAGAGAGAGAGAGAGAGAGAGAGAGCAGGGGAGAGGGGCAGAGGGAAAGAGAGAATCCCAAGCAGGCTCTGCATGAGCTCAGTGCAGAGCATGAGGCAGGGCTTGACCCTGTGACCGTAAGATCATGACCTGAGCCGAAATCAAGAGTTGGATGCCCAAATGACTGAGCCACTCAGGTGCCCCAATCCAGCACCTTTTTTTATTGAATAGTCTATCTTTTCTCCCATGTCTTTGAAATGTAATCATATACTAAATTCACTTATATACTTGAGTCTATTTCTGGACACTCTGTTCTTTACTATTGAACTTTTTATTCTATTCACTGTGTCAGTATCACAGTGTTTAAATGCCACTGCTTCATATTGTGTTCTCTCTGGTAGAATAGGGAAAGGAAGCATGAGAGAGAGAAAGAGAATCCTTATTCATCACTCATCTTTTTCAGCAGTTTATATTTCCTTTTTTTTTATTTTTTTTTTTTACATTTTCTTTATTTTTGAAAGAGAGACAGACAGAGAGACAGAGACAGAGTACAAGTGGGGGAGAGGCAGAGAGAGAGGGAGACACAGAATCCAAAGCAGGCTCCATACTCTGAGCTGTCAGCACAGAGCCCGACATGGGGCTCGAACTCACAAACCATGAGATCATGACCTGAGCCGAAGTTGGACACCTAACTGACTGAGCCACCCAGGAGCCCCAGAAGTTTGTATTTTCTTGGCTGTTTTATGAATCTTTCAGATGAATTTGGTGTTATTGCTTTTTTTAATTTTTTAATGTTTATTTATTTTTGAGAGAGAGAGAGAGAGACAGAGCATGAGCAGGGGAGAAGCAGAGAGACAGGGAGACACAAAATCCAAAGCAGGCTCCAGGCTCTGAGCTGTCAGCACATAGCCTGACATGGGACTCAAACTCACAAATGGTGAGATCATGACCTGAGCCAAAGTCAGATGCTTAACTGACTGAGCCACCCAGGCACCCCTAATTTGATGTTATTGTTAGATGCATATATACATTGGCAAGATTCACTCTCCATGACAGTGTGGAGAAAAGGGCCAGCAAGGGGCTGACCTTAAGATTGGTCCATGGGAGGGGTATCTGGCTGGATCAGCCAATAGAGCATGCGACTCTTGGTCTTAGGGTCATGAGTTTGAGCCCCACATTGGGTGAAGAGCTTACATAAAAAGAAAAAGAGAGAGAATGGCCCATGGGAGCTCTGACCAAGCACCCTGCCCCTTCACTGGCTAGAGCTAGGAGGGTCTGCAGAACTAGGGCAGAGGATCTCTGGGAAGTTGTGGGGCTGGGAGCTAAGAAGAGGGCCCTCTGAGACCCAGGGCTCAGTACTAACCTATCTTCTTCCCCATCCTTAGGATATGAGGGACAGAATTTGGGGAAGATCCTCAAGGATTTAGAGATGAGTAAGGTGGTACATATGGATCGGTGGTCCGTGGAGGTGATACCTCAACAAACTGAAGAAAAGAGTGACCCAGTCCCCTTTCAAATCATCAATAACTACTTCTCCATTGGTGTGGTCAGTGGAGTGGGGTATGGGGGCTAGGGAGGAAGTAGGGGTTAAGAAGGGAAAGGCCAGAGCTAGTTAGAAAGAGAAGGTAGAAGTTAAAGGGGCTGTGACACAGGGAAATGAGGGGTGGGGTACAGTGGTGTGAGCTGCAAGAAAAGAACATGGGACATACTGCTGCCAAATGGGGAAGTTAAAGAGAGAGTATTCTGTGCTGAGAGAAGAGGCAGGCCTCTGATCTTACATGCCCTGAATTCCCCCCAGGATGCCTCTATTGCTCACCGATTCCACATCATGCGAGAGAAATATCCTGAGAAGTTCAACAGCAGGTAAGGGAAAGGGGGGTGGGTGCGGTCATCCACAGTGGCAGGGACCAGGTTATGGCCAAGTTTTTTTGGTTTTTTTTGTTTTTAATTTTTTTAATGTTTATTTATTTTTGAAGGAGAGAGAGAGCGTGAGGGAGGGGAGGGGGAGAGAGAGAGAGGGAGACACAGAATCTGAAGCAAGTTCTAGGCTCTGAGCTCTCAGCACAGAGCCTAACTTAGAGCCCCACCTGGGGCTCCAACTCGAAAACTGTAAGATCATGGCCTGAGCCAAAGTCAGACTCTTAACCACCTGAGCCACCCAGGCACTCCATGGTTTTGTTTTTGTTTTTTTTTTAATTTATTTTTTAGTGTTTATTTATTTTTGAGAGAGACAGACAGAGTGCAAGTTGGGAAGGGGCAGAGAGAGAGGGAGACACAGAATCCGAAGCAGGCTCCAGGCTCTGAGCTGTCAGCACAGAGGCTGATGTGAGGCTCAAACTCACGGACCACAAGATCATGACCTGAGCCAAAGTAGGATGCTTAATTGACTGAACCACTTGGGTGCTCCTGGCCAAGTTTGACTCAGAGCACTTAGATAGGCAGTGGCACCTCTAGGAAGCTGCTCAACCAAGGCCATCCTTTCCCTGAGAGGTTGATGTCTTTCCCTGTCTCTTAGCCTTCTTCTGCCAACACTTGTGTAACTTGTCCTTTCCCTATTGGGCCTTCTTTTGGGTCTGATACAGAATGAAGAACAAGCTATGGTATTTCGAATTCGCCACTTCTGAATCCATCTTCTCAACATGCAAAAGGCTGGAGGAGTCTTTAACAGTTGAGGTAGGTGTGATGAGACCCGATCCTACATGCTTTTCAGCTTCTTATAACTTTGTTTCCCCCTCCACAGGAACCTTCAGAAACTTCCCCTATTCTTGAACATGTACTTTGACCTCCCAGCTGTCCAATCCCGATTTCCCAGGTGGCATGTGCCACCAGGCACATGCATGGTGGTGCCTATTTCCTGCCACCCTTTGTAAACCTCCAACTCCTGGCCTTCGCAGTTTGTCATCTGGTGGAGGGAGGGCTCACATCCATGATTATGCCATGATTTGTGCTCTCCCCCTTCTCAGATCTGTGGGAAACCACTGGATCTGAGCAACCTGTCCCTAGAAGGCATTGCAGTGCTGAACATCCCTAGCATGCATGGTGGTTCCAATCTCTGGGGTGATACGAAGAAACCCCATGGAGATATCCATGGGATCAACCAGGCCTTGGGCGCTGCAGCTAAAGTCATCACCGACCCTGATATCCTGAAAACCTGTGTACCAGGTGAGAGGAGCAGCCTTGGGAACTGAGTGGGCAGGACCCAGAGGAAGGTGTGGCTCCCTTTGGAGGCACCCTGCTTCTGCAAACCTTATCTCCTTGCTTCCCACCTCCAGACCTAAGCGACAAGCGGCTGGAAGTGGTAGGGCTGGAGGGTGCAATTGAGATGGGCCAGATTTATACCAAGCTCAAGAATGCTGGACATCGGCTGGCCAAGTGCTCTGAAATCACCTTCCAGTAAGGAAAACTCTGGCCAGGGGCTCTGAGGGAAGGAGTAGGGCCAGGAGAGCAGAAGGGTCATGGGGATGGTAGGGAGGAGCTGTACTAGGAGATTTTCCTCAGTAACAAAGGGTCTCAAAACCAAGCCAAGAAAGTTTTGGTATTCAGTTGGTAAAGAAATCTCCACCAATCTGCCTTGGCCTCCCACAGCACCACAAAAACCCTTCCCATGCAAATTGATGGAGAACCCTGGATGCAGACACCCTGTACAGTGAGTATTACCTATGCCTGCTCAGAATTGAACCCTCAGGCTTCATGGATCCTAAATCTCCATTCCATCGCTTCTCTACCCTTTCCCAATGTCTGAAGTTCCCCTGTGAACCATTCCTCCCAAATCCTGATTTCTTAGCCCCTGGCCTTCCTGCCATGGCCTCTCTAGGACCCTGGTAACCCCTCTGAACTCCATAGATTTTCCCCAAAATCTCTACTGCTCCAGCCCCAAAGAACCAGGTCCTACCTCTGAACATGCCCCTTCCCTTCCAGATCAAGATCACCCACAAGAACCAGATGCCCATGCTTGTGGGCCCACCCCCTCGCTCCTCCAATTTCTTTGGCTTCTTGTGCTGAAGGGGACACCTCAGCCTCCAAGCCAGCCTTGAACCCACCTCTTCATCCCTGGACTCTACTCCTAGGCTCTGTACATTGCTGCCGCACCCTCCTGCCAGCTCAGGAGAGTGTTCCTTCACCCTCAAAATATTTATTATCCTGCACCACTTCCACTATTCACCATGCACATGTGCGTGCACACACACACACACACACACACACACACACACACACCCCACTACCACCACCACAAACACATACATTGAAAGTGCCTCATCTAAATAAAATGACTTTTTCCCCCCACTGGGATATCTGTTAAGTAAATGGTACACCTCCTTTCTGTATACCTCCACTCTGTAAATGATATAGATTCTCCCAGAAGCAAGAACATAAAACAGCACCAGGTTCTGAGTATTTATTTCAGTTAATGGTAGTTTCCAAGGGAGGACTGAGAAAAGATAGGCATTGCTGTCCACCCTTGGCAAATCACAGCATCACATAAGAGTACTCAGACCTGCTGCTGCCCACTGAGGAGGGGCCTGTTCTCACCAATGGGGCAAGAGCGGAAGACCCTGGGCAGCCGCAGCCAGTGGGTGCTACCACGTGGCAGCTGGGGAAGGGGGAGGGCTGAGCCCTGCTTCAGAAGTCTTCGCCTGATTTGGGAGAAAAAGAAGAAACTGATTAGCAATGGACAAGGGAAACCTACCTGTGCTTCTCCAAAAAAGAGGACACACCCATATCCCAAGTTTACTGGGCCTTGACCCAAGGACCCTCCCCTTCTCACCAATAGGGTTCATCTTATCTTGTTTTTATGGTAACCTCTGTCCATTCCTTTCTCACACTGCAAGCTTCAGTGCTTTGAAGGACCTTGAAGTGCTTTTGAGGACCTTGGCACTCCAGGCCTGGGGATCTGCCCTTCTCACAGGTAGAGGACTCAGTTCACCCAGTTTCCTCCACTCTTGATATTATTAATAACAACAGTCATCAGTATCATCATTTATTGCACTCTCGCTTCAGAACTGGGTGCTTTACCACCATTGTCTCTAATCCTGACAACAGCCCCATAGGGCAGGTATTAGTTTTCCTATTTTTCAGAGGCTCAGAGACATTAAGCTACTTTCCCAAGGTCCCACCAGCAAGACTGCAGCCTGGGTCTGTTTAACTTCCAAGTCTGGGCTCTTTCCTGGATACCAGGCTTCTTCAAAAAAAGTGGTAGTTCCCTCTCCTCTTGAGGAAGAATGAGTGGTGGTAATAAGGGATAAGGAGGTGTGAGCTAGATGGTGGGGCCCTCACCTATATATCAGAGATACAAGCACCATAGCCATCAACACCAGCAAGATGCCCACGAACAGGGGAGCCTGTCCAAGGCCTGCTTCTCGACCTATGAACAGAATCCCAGGCACAGTTTCCGTCAGTGTCTGCTCCCTACCAGATAGCCTCTTCCTGTTCCCCCCTTCTCCCTACTTCTTATCCAAGTACATACCGGGCATTACAAGCTGCGTGCTGACCATCGCGAGGCTGTTAGCATCAGCCAAAGACACATTGAGGCAGTAGGTCCCTGAGCCACCCTTCAGTGCTTGGTGCAAAACTAGCTGGCAGGCTGGGCTGGGTGGCACAGGCTGACATAGCCGCTGGGCAGGGGGCTGGCACCCTGGAGATGAGATGTCCATACAGGCTTCCTTGGGCAGCCTGCGAAAGGTGTCAGCTTAGGTCAGGGCAACTGGGAGGGAACATTAGACACCAGAGAGTGGGGCAACAGTCAACCCAAGAGTTCTCAGGATAACCAGTGGGACACTCACCCGCCTTGGCAAGACACGGTCAGCTCAAATGCATCTCCTTCACTGGATGGCACAGCCTGCAGGATCTCAGCACTCTCAATACCCTCTGCAAAGTTGCAAGATTTTAAGTCTGGGTACAATGTGGGATTCCTCTACCAGGCCTCCCCAAAGGCCCACAGACAGGAAAGCCCTAGGGCTACTTCCCCAATCCCATCCTCATGCCTTCAAGATAAAAACCCTGGGATCTGGATATTCTTGTCCAGGTGAGTAACTCCTTCCAAGGTATGCTTCCACTGGTCAGTCTTAGGCGGTACACACCTCCCTCCACCAGCCCCCAAAGTAGTCAAGACTCACGGACAATGTCCAGGGTGAGAGAAAAGGAGCCATATCGATACAGCACACAATCCAGGGGGGTTTGTCGCTTTACCAGGATTAAGGTAGCTGCACCATCCGGCAGGGGGCTCTGGGAGCCTGGCAGGAGAGGATTGAAGAGGCAAAGTCAAGAGACAAATGACTCACCTGGAAGTAGAGGCCACGCAAGCATTTTTCCAGGTACAGCCAGAGCTATTGCACCCGGGCTTGGCATCAGGCAAGGCCTGGAAAATCTCATTTTACAGATAAGGAAACTGAAGCCCCAGAGGAGGAACGAGCACCCCAGAGCCACACAATTAGGAGTAGCACTGGAGTTTTAAGAAACCCCAAATGCTTATCATACTCCACACTGTGCTGGGTCCTGATCTAGACACTCGACAAAAGTTAACTCTTCCACGTGCCACCAGGTCATTCCTACCTTTTCAGTGTTCCTACCACAATTTCAGGTTGACCTGCTTTGGGAAAGGAATCCAGGGGTGGTAAGTGGTGCCAGAATCTAAGACGGAATCCTATGCATTTATACTTGCACAGAAAGAGATACAAATTACTATGTAAATGACCACAGTCTGTTCCCTGGCAGAAGCCTCAGGGAACAGCTCTCCTGAGACACAGAGAAGCAATAAGCTCTCTCCCAGTGGCCGAGGGGCAGACCCTGGTTTTCTTAACTCCAGATGGATTCCATGTTCTTAAGAGGGACTTGAGGGCTTAATAACAGTGAGAACTCTGATGAAACTCCATTGCTAAGCAAAGGATTGGGTAACATCTGGGGCCTGGGTAAGTAGAGTAGCTCTTTAGAGTAGTGACAAATAACCCACCTCAATGAACCTCGTTCACACTGACCCTCTTACCTGTAATACCTTCTGTAGGCACGAATGGGCGGGCATCTGGACCCTCAGGCTCACGGGTGGGTACCTTTCCAGCTGTGGGCTCCACCAGCTCTCTAGTTGTTACCTGTACAACTGTGGTTCCAGAGGGCTCTGCGATTGCCACTTCAGGTGTTGTACGTATGGCCTCTGCAGTGGGCATCTCTACGGGTGTGGTATCTATGACCTCCGAGGTCGGCACCTGCTCAGTTGTAGTACCTATGTCCTCTGTAGTTGGCACCTGTACAGGTGTAGTGCCTGTGACCTCCGTGGTTGGCATCTTCACAGCTGTGGTTCCAGAAGGTTCTGCAGTTGGCACCTGACCAGATGTAGTACCTATGACTTCTGCAGTAGGCACTTCCCCAGCTGTGGTGCCAAGGGCCTCTGCTGTTGGCCCATGCCCATCTGTGGTGACTGGAACTGGGGAGGAGCCACAGGAAGTGAGAGGAATCGCAGCCTGTAACACCACTTGGGCAGTGACTGGGCCAGACTCTAAGTAAGTGTGAGTGACCACAAGTGCCCGAGAGATCAGGGTCCCAGTATCATCTCCGAAGTCCCAGGTGTAGGAGAGGTCGGCCCCAGACAAATAGCCACTGGGGTCATGAAGCCGGAGGGCAAAGGTCAGAGGATGATTTCTCAGGAAGTGCTTGTTCCCTCCATCCAAGGCCTGCAGCTGGGACACGCTCACAGAGAATGGTACCTGGTCTGAGATAGGAGCCAGAAAAGGTGAGAACCAGACCTGGGCCGAGGGAACATTACACACCAACTAAACTCAAGCTGACTGGCCCTTCACTGACTCTAAGCCCCACCTTCTTCTGTCCAGGTCTTCCTGGCTCTGCCCCTTTAAGGTTACATACCATTTCCCCTTTCCCCTCTCCCCTTACTGGTCAGGCCAACCCTCCCCATCTTTTACTGTTCTGTGACTTATTCCTTTGCCCATTCCTAAACCCTTACCAGTAATGGTGAAGGCTGAGCAGGAGTGAGCAAGGGGCACGTAGCTCTGGGACTCCCGGCGGTGGTAGACAGTCACTTCCATGGTATGTGTGCCCAGCATTGCCTTGCCTGTCACAATGCTCAGTCCCGACACTGGGCCCCCCAGAACTTGCCAGTACTGGCCTGAGGTTTTTGAAAAGAAAAGCAAGGGTCAGGGAGGTACTGATCCAAGGGAACTGAGGGGAAGAATTAGAGACAGGGCAGTACAGAAGGAAGGTCGAGAGAGATGTATTGAGTAGGGGTCAGGAAAGGAGTCCTAATGAGGGGTTCCATGGGATGGCACAACAATTCGGGAAGGGCCCCCAGAAACAATATAGTAGAGAGAGTTGGAGCAGGCTACGTGCTGTGGAAGAGGAAAGAACCATGGGGGCAATAAAGGTTAGGGAAATTCACAGCAAAACAAAAAGGGGATCAGGTAAGAATAAGTGAATCGAAGTGTGGATGACTCACCCCAGGTCTTCCAGACATAAACAAAGCTTCGTGTCTGAGACCCAGGGCCAGATGGGCAGGCCCTCCCATCAGGGAAGATGCAGGTATCATCAGGTACCTGGGGATACACTGGCTCTCCTCCCCACACCTGGCTCCCTGAAAGATCAATACAGAGTCACCCTCAAACCCTGGCATTCCCTTCTGTACACCAAAACTCCTCACATGGCTCCCAGAGAGGGGCTGTGGGAATACTCCTTAGCTACAAAGTACATTCCCCTTGGTATAACCCTTTTGGGTGGCAGCGGGAAGGATGGAAACTGGAATTAAAGATTCATATGTACTTAACGACAGACATAGGAAAGAAATTAGAAGGCCATATATCAAAATATTTAGAGTGGTTTGCTCTAGCTAGTAGGATAAAAACAAAAATAAGAGCCACCAACTAACATTTTTTGAACCTTGCCTTAGCCTAGGGCAGGCATTATGCTAAATTCTTTATATACAATCACATTTTAATCCTTACAACAACTGTTCAAGTAGGTATCATCCCCATTCTACAGATAAGGGAATGGAAGTACAAAACAATTAAGTAACTTGCCCAGGGTCACATATTATTTACAAATTTAAATCCATGTCTGTCTAAATTCTAGGTCCCCTAGGTCTTCTGCCTGCAATTTTGCATGCTATGTATTTTTTTTCTTTTTTCTTTATCTGTGTTTAAAATTTTTTTCTACAACAAATATTATAGAATATGTATATAATTTATTTTTTTAAGAAAAGTAGAAAGGAAGAGAATACTTTTTGAGCTCACTGGGGACACCAGGGAATCTGAGCCCTTAGAGTAAGGTCCTAGAGCAGAGAGGTACTCACCATTGATGATGGTGTTGTTGGCCCAGATGACCTGCCCATCTGGCAGCACCTTTTGGCTTTCAGGGAAGTGCAGGGCGATAGAGAAGGAGGCATTTGCCCCGACCAGTGTAGGGCCATCATTACTGACCTTCAAGGACACCTGGCCACCTGGGAAGGACAGCTGCATTAGCTGAGACTCCTTGTTTTTTTCTCCCCTTATACCTTTCCCCTTCCTATCTTCCGAAGCTCCATTCAACCCAGTTCTTGCTCCTCTACCCACACCCTGCCCTCCCTGGAAATTGCTAAGTTCCCACCTCTCCAGCAATCAGGCCCCTGGATTTCTGTCCACTCTGGATACAGCTGCCTGTTCCAGGGTTTTGTTGTGAGCGGCCTTGAGACACCCAGCCAGTCCTGGTCTCTGGGTCCTAAAAAGAAGGTACAGTGAAGGTCCTAGGATCACGCCTCAGTCCCTTGTCAGGGAATAGCACTGTCCCATGTCACCCTACTCACTCTCACATTCAAAGTGCATCTTAATTTACTAAACACCCACAACGTACCAGGCACTGTAATAGGTACAAAGGACTTAAGGAACGAATAAGACACGGGCACCTGGGTGGCTCAGTCGGTTAAGCATCCGACTTTGGCTTGGGTCATGATCTCACGGTTTGTGAGTTCAAGCCCTGTGTGGGGATCTGTGCTGACAGTTCAGAGCCTGGAGCCCGCTTCAGATTCTGTCTCCCTCTCTCTCTGCCCCTCCCCTGCTCATGTTCTATCTCTCACTCTCTCAAAAACAAATAAACATTAAAAAACAAGAACAAAACCAAAAACAAACAAGACATGACCCTGAAGGGATTCAAGGTAAAGTATTGGAAATAGATACATCCATAAATTATAATAATTGAAGGCACTGTTCAATATGCCCGCATATTGTGAATGTTGTAGACATTCACAAAGTACATGTCTATGTTGTAGACATTCACAAAGTACAACAAAATGACAGATGAGGGGCGCCTGGGTGGCGCAGTCGGTTAAGCGTCCGACTTCAGCCAGGTCACGATCTCGCGGTCCGGGAGTTCGAGCCCCGCGTCGGGCTCTGGGCTGATGGCTCAGAGCCTGGAGCCTGTTTCCGATTCTGTGTCTCCCTCTCTCTCTGCCCCTCCCCCGTTCATGCTCTGTCTCTCTCTGTCCCAAAAATAAATAAACGTTGAAAAAAAAAAAAACCCTTTAAAAAAAAAAAAATGACAGATGAAAAAGATTAGTTCCTCTCTGGTGAATTGGGAAAGACCATCGGCTTGACGAGTTGGCCTGTGGGATAGAACACTCTGAGCAGAAGGACCAGCATGAGCAGATGCATGGAGGCATGTTAGCATGAGGCATGACAGGGACTACCAGTGTGGTTGATGAACACTGTAAGAGATGAGGCCAAGAAAACAAGTGGAGGCCCTGAATGCCAAGCAAAGGAGTTTGGCTTTTATTCTGTAGACAAGACCATGGCAGAAGATTTTGTGTCATTGACATATAATTTCCATGCCAAAAAATTCACCCTTCAGAAGCTTTTTTAATATGATCAGATCTGTATTTTAGAAGGATCATTATAGCAAGCAATGTAGAGGATGGATCAGAGGCAGGCAGAGGTTGGGAGTGAGGACCAAGCAGACAAAATTATTATAACTGACCAAGAGAAAGGTCTGAGAAAAAGGGGTATGAGGGATCTACATATACCTCACCCAGATACAAAAACTATCCTTTTTCTATCCTTTGTTATTGTTGTTTATTTATTTGTTGGCTAAAGTATTTAGAAGTAAATCCCAGACATCTTGTTATTTTAACCCTACAATTTCAGTATATATCTGTAAAAAAATATGAACATTTTCTTGAATCAGCACAATGTCATTTCACACTGGACACAATTATCAAACCCAATTCATATAAAATTTCATGAATATCTAACATGTCTTATGATTTAAAAAAATCAATATCTAAAAAGTAAGCACAATCTTTTTAAGAGGGTCAGGTGGACAAGTATGAACAGAATGTTTCCAAAATACAGTTAGGAGCATAGTAAAAGAAAAAGACTTGAAACTACAGCACAAATGAGGGAAGTCAGATGAAGGAGAAGCTCCTAGAAGTCTGTGAGACCAGGATCTAGAGAAAGAAAGGGGAGACTGGGACATGATATCTATATTTTAGCACAGGAGAAACTATCTTTGCTCCATTTCTAATGTTTACTGGATACCTAGCTGAGTCTGCTTGGGGAGGGGAGATCTGGAATCATTTCATAGAGCATCCTACCACTAGAGCAAGAGAATCATAAGATGCCCCATTCTTTCTTCATTCCCAACCCTCCCTCCTCAGAGCAGCACGGGACATTCCAGACCCTCTCACCACCCACACCCCCACCCCTTGCTCCTGTCACGAGGCCCCAATCCCCCAGAGCCCTTTCATGTGATGCTCAGCTGAGACCCCTCTGCCTGTCTCTTCCAGCCCCAGAACAAAAGCCTGAGCTATGTTCACCCATCCCCATCTCAAAGAGGGGAGGTGGTACCTCCTTACTTTTTCAATCCAATACCACATTCTCTCACTTCTCACTTCAAATACCCTATCCCAGGTACCTAAGTCATTGCCTAAAAGAGTCTCCCACTCGTTTCACTTTTGAAGCCCCTACTTGGACTCACTGCCCTAGGGGCCTCAGGATTAGGGCTACAAAGACCCACTATCCTTGTGCCCTTACAAGCAGATGGTATTATTCTCAGGCTCAGTCCCAGATCTCCACATAGGGAGGGAGCTCAGATGCCCATGTCCTCACTAACTCAAATGGGTGGGAGAAGCCTGAGATATTGCTGGTATCTCCCATAAAGAGGGGAAAAACCAGAGCAGGTGTGCAACCCCAAATTCACACTTGTTCATGGCAATACTCCCCACACTCACCTTCTGTAACCCCCACAGCCAGAAGAGCACTCATCATAACCACATGGAGAAGGCATTTTCTCAGCACCAGATGCATCCTGTTCTTTCTTCCAGCAACCAAAGGCGCTGGGGGGCTAGGGCAAGCCCCTATATAGGAGAGGGGTGCTCATTTGCATAGCCCTTCCTCCTCTCCATCCAGAGGAGTCTTGGGAGGGGCAGGAGGACGAAGAAAGGCAGAACTGACAAGGGATCCTGGTCCCTGAACATCCCGCTACTCAACCACAGTTTCTAGTTTCACTGGGTCGCTCTCTTCTTGACTGGGAAAGAATTGACTGAAGGGCAGGTGCATAACATGTACCTAACACATACGATTCACCATAGGAGAGTGAATCAATCTGTTTTTGTTTTTTTTTAATCAAATCAGGAAATCTTTCAAAAAAAACAAAGACTCTGCATCCCAAAAGAGAGAGTATAGAATAGACAGAGGGCGGAGGCAACTGCATCTCCGGGGCCCAGAAAACCCGTACAATGAGACTCCCAATTTCCTGCTTTTCAAAGGAGGCTCCCTGGGCCAGGTGGAATTTAATCTTAGGGAGAGACACATTTTCCCTACAGGTGGTGAAACGGCGAATTAGAGATCAGGAAATCCCTACAGATTCAGGACACAGGTAGGAAACGCGAGTCCAAATCAGGTACTTGGAAAAAGACATTTTGCTTCCCCACAGAGGCAGAAACTTAAGTATCCTCGTTAATAAACTTGCGTGAGGTGGGGTCATTTGCTGCAGCTAGGCGCGCTGGGCTCGCCCCCCGCCGCTCTGACGTTAACCAATAGGAAGGGCCGGGGGCGGAGCTAGGGAAACGCGGGAAGGAGGGGCGGGGCCTCTGGTGGCGGTAGGGAACTGGAGGGGAGGCGGCAACATTGTTTCAAGTTGGACAAATTGACAAGAGCGAGAAATACACTGCGTTCCATCCCGACCTGGGGCCGCGGAGCTGGGCCCGGTTTTCCCCTCCTCCACCCCCCGAGAGTCGGGGCCCGCCTTTTGCAGGTTTCCCAGGCCCCCGCTCCAGGGCCGGGCTGACCCGACTCGCTAGCGCTTCATGGAGAACTTCCAAAAAGTGGAAAAGATCGGAGAGGGCACGTACGGAGTTGTGTACAAAGCCAAAAACAAGGTGACGGGAGAAGTGGTGGCGCTTAAAAAAATCCGCCTGGACACGTGAGTGGCCTCTGTACCCGGGACTCCTAACTCGGGAGCTCCTTGAGTGCCCCCTGCCCCCACCCCAACAGGCGGGTAGCAGTCCAAGGACCGGAAGGTGGCAGGGAGGGACTTCTTTTTAAGTGGAGAGGTGGGTTGGAGGACAGCGATGGGTTTCCCGGTGGAGAGTGTAGGGCACTTAGACTATATGGGAAACTTCCTCCCCAAAGTCGAGGGATGCCCCCAAATGTGCAATCAGAAAGACTCAGAAAGAGGAAGGAGGCCTCTGAGATGGGATCCAGGACTCCCCGTGGAGTTGGGTTTTGTGGGAACCAGTGAAGAGCACCTTTCTGAATGAAGAGTCCTCCTGACTGCCCCAACCCCACCCTCATCTTAGAATTCTCTACCTCTTTCAAAAGAATGGCAGTTGAACCTCACTGGCCCTTCTAGGGAGGCTGGGTGCTGCTACTCCTATTTTTTTCCCTGTTTCCTTCTCTCTTCTTTACCTCCACCAGGAGGTACCCACCTACCGCTGGGAAAAGAAGAATAATGACCTTAATATATCCCCTGTCCAAAGGCGAATTAACTCCTACAGCACCCTTTCTCTTCTCTCACTTCCCTAGGGGATGCTGGGGTGGTGTCTCATTGGGAAGAAAAGAATGACTGAGCTGGGGGAAAAGGAGTGTTTGTAACCACATTCCTATCTCTGCTTTCTCCACCTCTCCAAGTGAGACAGAGGGTGTACCCAGTACTGCTATACGAGAGATTTCTCTGCTTAAGGAGCTTAACCACCCTAACATTGTCAAGTAAGTATATCTGGGAGGTGTTCTGACAGTAAAGGAGGTGTTCTTGTCTGTGTAGCCTGGGTATTATTCTTCCTCACCTCCATTCCTGGACCTCCCTTCCCTAGGCTGCTGGATGTCATCCACACAGAAAACAAACTCTACCTAGTTTTTGAGTTTCTGCACCAGGATCTGAAGAAATTCATGGATGCCTCTGCTTTGACTGGCATTCCTCTTCCCCTCATCAAGGTAATCCTTCTCATTAACTCCTCCCCAGCATGGGCATGTTTTGGGGGGACTGAAGGCACGCTGTGCAGACTGAGTGATGATTTGTGATCTTGGCTTCCTTCCCAGCCCTCATCCCCCTGCACACACAGACACAACACACACACCCCTTTCTTTTGTGGCTCTCCCACTGCTCATTATGTTTATTAACCCTAGGGCTGGGTAGGAGAATCAAAGAAGTTGAAACTCTAGTGAGTCAACTTCATAGCTCAGGTGGAAGGTCAGATGAAACTCAGATAAATGGGACTTGAGGGCACTTGGTAGGTTCCTCCAAGAAGCCCTTCCACCTGTTTGGTAGGAGAAATAGCCAGTGAGTTTCTGTTGTCTGTTTTAGGGCTGGGTTCTTTACTCCCCGAGTTATTTTCAATCTCTCAACAAACGTTTATTCAATGCACATTTATTGAACACCTTCAATGTATTAGGTACAGGATATGGAAAAGGGATGCAAAACTGAAGAAGAAGACCTGGTCCTTATCTTCACTAGACTGATAGTCCAATGGGAGATATAGTTTACAAACATGTAATTATAATCTAATATAGTAAAAGGCTTTGGTAGAGCTTTGCAGGCACAGAGCAGATCTAGTAGCTCACTGTGGTAGAGAAAGTTTTCTCTCTCTCCTTTGTCAGAGCTATCTGTTCCAGCTGCTCCAGGGCCTAGCCTTCTGCCATTCTCATCGGGTTCTGCACCGAGACCTCAAACCTCAGAATCTGCTTATCAACGCAGAGGGGGCCATCAAGCTAGCAGACTTTGGACTAGCCAGAGCCTTTGGAGTACCTGTTCGTACTTATACCCATGAGGTGAGACCCTCTCTGCATTTCTTCTCTGAACTTCCTGGGAGGTGTTAACAAGAACATTCACAAAATTTTAAACATCTCTGGCCAGCAGTTTCTCTCTCACTACACGGAAAGTATCTCTGGCACTCCAAGAGGTTTTAGAGTATGCACCAAGTTCCAGTTGTGGGGCTAACTGGGCTTTGATAGATGCCAAGCCAGGAGAGCTGGATGGCACACTATTAAAATTATGAGCACTTTTCTCAAGTTTTCCAGGAAGGTTGTAAATTCTGGGTTCAGAAAATATGGTCCCCAGAGACTAACTCTGGTCTAAGAAGTTGTATGTAGTCATCTATACTTAGGGAAAGTCAGAAAGATGGGAAAGATGGAGGGAGAGAGGCTGCTTGTTAACAGGCTGAGAGTTAGCAGAGTAACACTGAAAAGCTGAGATATGGGAATCACCATGCCCCACGCACCGCCCTTCCCCTTCCTGCTCTTGTCCCCAGGTGGTGACCCTGTGGTACCGAGCACCTGAAATCCTTCTGGGCTGCAAGTACTACTCCACAGCTGTAGATATCTGGAGCCTGGGCTGCATCTTTGCTGAGATGGTACGGAGGCAAGCCCGAGTTCCACCCAGCTCACTCCCCCACATTCAAGAACAACAGAACTGTTTCTTGGCCTAGACTCATGGCCATTCTATATTATCACAGGGTTCCTTCTCTAGGGTAGCACCAAGGTGGGTAGGGGGAAAGGATAGGACTGTTGTCCCTGATGTCAACCACAATGTTAGTGTATCCTCAAACAGCCTTAGCATCCAATACACATCTCTTATACCCGAATTGAGCGAAATTATTTCTGCAGCTGTTTTTAGTCTGCATATACTTGGGAGAATGAGTACCAATTTACTGCCTCCTTCATTTGGCCTGTAGACCTTCTTGTAGGGTTCCAGGATTATGATGAAGTCAACTATGTTCACCTTACTCATACTTTTATTTAAACTGCGGGCTTAAATCATGTCCTCCCCGACCTCTGGCTTTTCAGTTTGAAAGATCCCTGAGGCCCAGACTTTTCTGGGAGCTCTCATTTTCTTTAATATAACAGTGGAGTGGGCTGAGTTTTCAAATCAAATCAGCAATTTGTTTTATGGTCCTTTATCTGGGTTGTAACTGGGGGCTTGGAGACCATTAACCTATATATAAAATGTGCATTTATCCCCCAATACATTACCTTACAATTGCCCATATTCCTCTCTCAATTCATCAAAAAATATTTGTTAAGCACCTAGTGTGTACCCAGCACCATGCTAGGTGCTGTGGGGAACACAGAAGAAATGGAAGACACAGTCTCTGCCCGCTGTGCTCCTATCTAGAAGTGGCTGCATCACAAGGAGGGGGGATGACCGCAGTGTCTACCCCACACCCCGTGAGTGGCTTGGGATCCCTTTGCTACATGTCAGTGGCACCCCAGACATTCACCCCCTCCCAGCCCTACCCAGCCTTGGGGATCTGCAAAGGCATGGTTGGGGGAAGGAAGGAGGGGGCGAGGAGACAGATGAAGGGACTTCATTGTCTCAGGCTCTGTGTGACTGACCCCATGAAAGGCCCTGGGGAGGGAGTCATGGGGCCCTCCTGACCTTCCACTGCCTGTGGGAACCTCCGGTGCACAGGGAGCAGCTTTGACTGACATCAGTGCGGGTCTTGGCCTTTTTTCTTTACCCATTTTCAGGTGACCCGCCGAGCCCTATTTCCTGGAGATTCCGAAATCGACCAACTCTTCCGGATCTTCCGGACTCTGGGGACCCCAGATGAAGTGGTTTGGCCAGGAGTTACTTCTATGCCTGATTATAAGCCGAGTTTCCCCAAGTGGGCCCGGCAAGATTTTAGCAAAGTTGTTCCTCCCTTGGATGAAGATGGACGGAGCTTGCTGTCGGTGAGAGTTGGGGGTGGGCACCCATTTCCTCTCATTTACTCCCCCAGGGCAGGTTTTTTTCCAGGATGTAGGAAGGATGAGACCCTGGACTCTGGGTCTTGGCATTTCCTTAGTCCCTGCTTCTCTCTCCCTGTTGGCACACCCATTCAGATGTAGGGAGGAGGGAATTGGGAACCCTGCTTGGGTAAAAGGAATTCTGCTTTCCTGATTTCTCGGAACACCTGCTGCCCATTTAGTCCAATGTCACATCACTGAAGTCAGCATACATCTTTCCCTCCAGCAAATGCTGCACTACGACCCCAACAAGCGGATTTCGGCAAAGGCAGCTCTGGCTCACCCTTTCTTCCAGGATGTGACCAAGCCAGTGCCCCACCTTCGACTCTGATGTCCTACCCCAGTCTCACCCTGTCCTCCAGTGGGGGCCTGATCTGCCTTGGCCCTGGGCTATTTACCCTCTGATCTTGTCTGGCTGTCTTAACACCTCCCCCTCTTAGCCAGCCAACTCTGAGGATATAAGGGGTGGAGAAGAGAAATAGGTGAAAATGAAAGGAAGCTTCAGTATTAGATGCACTTAAGTCCCTCCACCACCCTCTCCCCCTCTTCTTAGTCATTGCTGAGGAGGGCTGGTATTTAAAAAGAAAAGAAAAGACTGCCCTCCACATAGGGCTTGCCATCCCAATCTCTGAAAGCCCTGAAAATTATTATTTCCTGTGTTCGGGATGACAGACACCCCAAGCCTCGCCTCGGCCACTGCGTTTATAAGGTCAACTGATAGCAGAGAACCTAAGTTGGGACTTTAGAAAACCAAGCAAAACAAAACAGAGGGAGGGGCCTGTTTTAAAGAATTAGGTTAAAAAATAGATCCAACCAGTTTATACCCTAATTTTAGTGTTTCATCTCACCTAACAGTCTGGGAGACTCAAGACTCCCAGTCTCTGCAGTCTTGATGAGACTGCAGTAGAAACAATTGCCCCTAGTCCCTCTATCTGTCCCAACTATGGGCAAGAGGTATCTGGGAGGCTCTAGGACAGGGATTGTACTTCACCGTGGCCTTATGGGGCAAGTAAAAGTTGTCTGAATTTTTCTCTTCCTTTTAAGACTCTTGGTTCTTCACATGCCAGGTCCCATCTTCCTCTGAAGGCTACCCCCATAGGAGTGGAAGTTAGAGTTTAGACATCATTTTGAAAATGCTGACGCTTTTTTAGGGCTGTGACTGAGTGAGGGCATTGGGAAAATTTTTTTCTTTAAAAGAAGGATGAACAATTATATTTATATTTCAGGTTATAGTGTTTTTTAAGTGGGAATGGGTGGATTTGTTGCCATGTGCACCTTGGGGTTTTGTAATGCAAATGTTTTAAAGAAAGTATTTTTTTTCTTTTTTTGATGTTTGTCTCCCTTCTCCCACCTCTTGTCTTCGAGTGTTCATGCTATTAACATTATTTGTAATTTAGTTTGTGATTCATTAAAAACAAAAGTTCCTAGTTTTATAGTTCATCTCTTTCCTCCTTTACTTAGGTGTATTTATTTACACAAAGAATGATGTGTGAGAGAGAATATGAATGTGTATATGTGATAGTTGGTTTCAGAGCTCCCCTCTTCCTAATCTCTGTGCAGGGCTATCCACCTCACCCCATCACCCCAGTTTAGCTTCTATTATGCAATTGGGATAGTGCCCAGGGTGGACAAAATGGGAATTACTGCCCCATTTTACGGCCGGGTTAATGGAAGCCTACTTCATTTTCCCCACGAACCTGAATCATCCCCTACCACACACATGTACATACAGGGCGGCAGTTCCTGGATTTCAGAGGTTTAGGAGGGACTTAGGAGCAGCAATGTGGTTGGAAGTGGGCTCCGTGGGAATTCGCCTTGACACTGCATTTCCCAGGAAGCTCGTCGTTTTTCCTTTTTTTTTTTTTTTTTTTTTTATTTTTTTTCAACGTTTATTTATTTTTGGGACAGAGAGAGACAGAGCATGAACGGGGGAGGGGCAGAGAGAGAGGGAGACACAGAATCGGAAACAGGCTCCAGGCTCTGAGCCATCAGCCCAGAGCCTGACGTGGGGCTCGAACTCACGGACCGCGAGATCGTGACCTGGCTGAAGTCGGACGCTTAACCGACTGCACCACCCAGGCGCCCCTCGTCGTTTTTCCTTTTTGTTGCGTATCACAGTTTTCTAAAGATACTTTAATCACATTTACATATAGTTCAGAATATATAAATTGTCTGTATGAAAAATCATTAAGGGGGCTAACGTCCCCCCAAGCTACCACTTCCTGGGAGTTGCCACTGTCTCAACCCCACCAAAAAACATCTCAGACCGCCGGCGCGAGCCACCCGCAAAATTCCTGTCTCTGGGGCCCCACAAAAAGGAGGACGCACCGACGTGAGCTATACTTTAATTCCCGGACTCCGGGTCCTTAGGTGAGATATTTCTCTTTACGCCGCCAATTTGTCATAAAGGGCGGGGAGCTAGAGTCAGCCCCCGCCAAATTCGGGGGGGAGGGGCGAAGGTCAGTAGCGGCCTTCCTAAGGCTACTTTCAACCCGCCTTGCCTGCCATTCAAGTTCCGAATTTTCCCAGTACTGGTTAAGTCTTCACTTGGACCCGCCTCCATCACTCACCTGATTAGATGTTTATGAGTCAGAAGGCGGGGTCATGAGGGCGTCGAGATGTTATTGGTTGATATGTACGCCTGTCAGCAATGAACCGCCCCCTGTCTCAGAAAGCTAGCTCTTTACTGGCTCCACACCTCGTCCATCTTCGAGGTTTCCCTCTCTATATTGGTCCGGAGCCCCGCCTGTCCAGTCCCTCGCTGGTACCCGTTGGTGACGGCACCGGAAGAGGCCCGCCTTTCTCCAGAGGATTGGCGGATTAGTGCACACATCGCCCACCCTTGGTGGTAGGCGGGTAATCGTGCTATTGGCTGGGGCCCCCACCCCAAGGCGAGGAGGAGGAGGAGGAGGAGGAGGAGGAGGGGCAGGAGGTTTGGTTGAGCTGCAGCTGTTTGTCTGTTCGACACAGGCTTGGGCCCGACGGGGGAGACGGAGCCCCAGGTACCGGGCTGATGGAGACCACAAGGGCAGGGGCGGAGGCGCCCAGGAGAGGAGAGCGGACTGGCCTGAGAGCAGAGGCGGGTCTGGACCTCAGCGAGGGGTCAGGGCGGCCCACTGGAGAGGGGAGCAGGGGGCCGGGCCCCGGCAGGCCTAATGGGGGCGCTGAGGAGGGGGCCGGGCGGGCTGGGAGCCCGAAGTTGGTGAGGCCGGGAGGCGGCCGGGTTGTGTTGGCGGCCTGCGGGGGCCGAGGGCCGGCGCGGGAGGCCCGGGGCTGTGTGAGGGCAGGGGAAGGCCTCATTGAGCAGCTCTGAGGAGGGAGGAGCTGGGGGAAAGGGACGGGGCCACGGGTGAGGTAAGCCCATTTGCCGGGAGGTGCGGAGGGGTCAAACCAGACGCCCGGGCCGCGAGGATAACCGGGGCTGAGGCTTTCGAGCTGTCTAGTTGGAAGGGCCTGAGAAGGCATCTTAGTTGGGTAAGGGGCATTCTCTTCAGGGAAAGTGTCTATTATGAAAATAACTAGGGTGCTCTGAGTTGAGCTGAGAGGGATTTGGGTTCATTGAGGGAGAACTGAGGCAAAGGAGGAAAGCTTTTCTAATCTAGAAGACTAGTTAGTTGGAGAAGTGGAAGCAGGGCCTGGTATCAGTTATGGGAGCTTCTGGGAATGCTCATGGGTGGACTGGAGGATCTGGGTCTTGAAAGGACCCACTCTTTTGTTCCTCTTGGTGGTGAGTTGTGGTGACTCGAAGTTTTTTGGTACTCCCGGGGTAGCGAATGATGACAAAAGTTAAAAAAAATAAATAAAATTGTGACTGTTGGCTGTTCCAACTGTTCCCTACACTTTTCCTTGGCTTCAACTGGTTTAAGGTGCAGTCTGTGTTTCTTCTTACCAACCTCAGCTGCGTTAGGGTGCAATGCTGTCTAAGAAATAAGAAGTTGGATTTGGGGGGTGTTTGTTCTCACTTAATAATCTGATCTATGGTGGTTACAGTATCTCTGACCTAGAAGCAGGGGATCAGCGATTGTATTATCCGCCCTGGAAAGGGGCTTAAGAGATCCCCAGTCACAAATCTTCTGACCATAGTTGGTGAAACTTTTATGGGACTTCAACTTGGGTATTTCCCAGGCAGGTAATGGTTAGGTGGAACAAGCCTGGAAATATGAGGTGATATCACTGAGGAAGGGATTTGAGGAAGAGTGAGAAATTCCATTCCAGAAGGTTGGCATCACCCCTATTCTTTGTCTACTTCTTCAGGAGCCCAGGTAAAAGTTGGGTCAAACAGTGAGGCATATGAGGAACGGGTGAGTAGAGAAAAAGATGGATTACTAAGGCACAGGAATCACATTCTCCACCCCCCACCCCCCCATATATTTTTAATGGTCTTCTGATCTCCTTAGTCCCCTATAGTTGGAGTTTATTGGATTTTCCCTTATACTTCCTCCTTTTACCCTCTTATACAAATGTATTTTATGATTATATTTCTTCTTAATTACACAAGTAATATGTACATATTTTTAAATACTCAGGCTGTACAGAAGTGTAAAAAGTGTAAATCTTCACATACATACTTCGCTCATTTTATCCAGAAAGGTCAGAGATAAGAGACAACAGATCAGACTAATCTTACTTTGGGGGATGTGCCACCAAAGGCAATTCTGTTTTCATGTTCCCACTAAACTCTGGTCTCTCATTCTTTCCAGTTTTCTCTTCTGGAATGATACTCTCTTATTTATTGTGCTCCTTTCACAGATCATTTTGTCTTCTATCAAATTCATACAAGCAGAGAGCATACTTTGGGTTATTCCTCCTCACCTTCTTAAAACACAGAGCACTGCACCTCCCCCCCCTCCCATCCCCAGCATCTCCCAGTTGTGCATTAGTTATCCTAGGAAATGCCCAAATAGATGGCCAATACTTTTTTTATGGGCAGGAAAGAAGCATTGAGGTAAATCTTTTTGTTTGGGAGAATTATTGGCATCTTTGCTAAAGTGAGGAATTTGAGACCTCCGTCTTCTGGTTCATGGCCTCTGCGTGTTCAGACATTCATTGAATATCTTTTCATTAACCCAAAAGAAGACAGTGGCTCTCCTAAGGGGCCCCTGTATCTGTCTTTCTGTAGTGATGTGAGAAGCTCTCAAGTTTCTCTGGATTTGAAATTGGTTTTCCTCTAAACCTCAGTACAGCTAGGACATTTCATACTACCACCTTATTATTTGAATTTGTTCTTACTGGCTCTAGAAGCCCTCTAATGTGCTCAGCCTTTGTACAGTGCCCTCAGAAACTTCAATTATGTCCCCCAGGAGTTTTTCTTCCTTCTGCAAAGCCAGTCCTAGAGAAAATTGTGTGGATATGTGTCTATGTGTGTGTTTTAATCCTCTACAGGCTTTGCCATTTTCTACATTCTGGTGGTATCGTGTCCCTTTCTTCTAGACTTTTTTTTTTTTTTTTGTCTTTTCCACCTTCTTTTTAATCCAAGTCTACCTTCAAGAAACAATCTGACACAGATCCAGAATTATAAAAATGTATTTGGAGAAGAGGGCTTTCCCATTGTCCTTCAAGTCATACCTCCTATCTTCTAACTCTCACCTTGCCCAGGAGCAAGGATTGCTTTTCTGTAGTTTGCTTGTTTGTATGCATTGATACGAATTTGACTTCTGAGGATATATAAGTTAGGAGAAGCAAGTGTGTAGGCTGCTCCCTAATCCTAAAGCATTTCAGATTGGAAAGTAACCAAAGTGTAAGACAGTAAACTCAAAATAAGGAAATGCAACAGCCCTCAAGGAGGAAGGATACCTTAAAACCCTACACAGTACACTCCCACTTCCCAAGAGTGTTTTAGGAAAGAATTAGTCATTGAACAGTAACTGAGCTTAGTAAGGAGCCAACCAGGTGGGCAAAGTGTATGCAGATTTCTGAGCCAGGCTGTAGCTTTGGTTTAGGGGCAGTGGATACCTTTTCAGAATGTCCTCTAACTCTGTGGTGGTGTGATGGTGGGTTTTTTTGTTTTTTGTTTTTTTAACTTGTGTTTCTCAAGTTCAGGAATTAATAGAGATAATGACCCAAAGTTTTTTTTAACACTTAACATTAACTGAAAACTCAGGGAACTTGTTTTAAGCCACAGTTGCTTCAGTGTTAAGGTGGGAGGGCCACATATTGGGTGTGATTAGGCCATCTGAGCATAGTAACGGGTGACAGGAAAAGCAGTTAGCCCATGTGAGTTGCAACAGTACTTTGTGGGCTGGGTCTCAAGGGGGCCCTCCATCCAAGGGAGATCACAAAGAGGCCAGGGAGAGAATTGGTATTCTGAGGACTATTAAAAACATTCCCAAATGGAACTGAGTAAGAAGCTATCCAGGTGGCACAGAAAGGGGAAGAATAGATGAAGGAGGAAAGCAGGACTGCTTTAGCCTTAATTAATTTAGAGAGCATTTAATGAACACCTACTAGGGACCAGGCATTGTGCTGGAAAGTCAAGATGACATAAAAAAAAATAGTAACACTTTTTGAGAGGTTGATAGTTCAGCAGAACAAACACACACAATGAACTCGTATAATGTAATAAATGCTGTGATAGAAATACCGTCGTAATTCTAGGGGACCCCAGAGGAAACTGATGAATTCTGCTGGGTGAGAAGGTGTCTCACAGAGAAGGTGACATTTAAGCTTGACCTTAAAAGATAAATTACGAGTTTACTGGTCTCACAAAGTGGGGAAGGACATTCCAAATCTTTCCTAGGTCAATAGAGTTTGTACTACCATACTGATAAGAGATAAGTATGCTTTTTACCTCTTAGGGAAATGGAAGGGAGAGTGGGGGAAAGTGGAAGGACTCTCTCATTTAAGACAGTGACTCATTAATTAACATTGGTCAACACAATGAAAGAGCCAAGTAGTAGAACTCTCAGTTCAAGATTTTAGTAATTTGGGGTCTAAAAGAAGTTGAGAGTTGAAGGTATTCACTGGCTTTTGTCCTATCTTCCCTAATCATTAAATCTCTTACATTAGTCCCCAGCACACAGACCCTTGTAAAAGTTACCACTCTTTCCCTATCATTTATTCCATTAAATTATTTCCATTTCAGCCTTCCTGGCAGGGTTGGTCAACACCTTCTAGAGAGGCATGGTAATGAGTGAATTATTCTGTTAGAAGAATATAGAATTGGATTCTAGTTCTCAGGGAAGTCCTGGGTCTGTCTACCTGGTTTTAGTCCCAAAGGAAGTACTTATCTAAACTGAATAGAGGCAGAAACTATCCAATCTAAGCTCTTCATCCAGTCCTGGTGCCCTCTTCAGGGTTCAATTCAGAGTTAGCATCTCCTGCTTCCTTAAGAGGTATAGTGGTATACTACTAGCAAGAGTACATGACTTGGAGTACTTACCAAAAGGAGATTTAGCTGTCTGTATGATAACACCTGGCAAGTTAATATTATTTGTGATAGCTGTCTGTATGGTAACACCTGGCAAGTTGATTAATATTATGTGCCTCAGTTACCTTACCTGTAAAATACAGAGACTGGACTAGACCTCTAGACTGCCTCTTATCTGGCAAACTGACCTTATGGGACTGACATTTGAGTGTGGGCTAGACTCCAGTGGCAATGTATCTGGAAGTTAGTCTCTGTTAATAGGTGATAGTCTTCTAGAGGCTTCATAATGTGTTTGGCTCAGACACTCAAAGATACCAAGTGGAAGGGGGGCTGAAGAATAGAGTCTTGCTCTGCTGGAACCAGCAAACTGAGAAACCTTTCCTATGCATACTTTTCCTGAGCGTTTAGGGGAGCTACCCAAACTAATGAACTGACCCCTTCATCCTCCACCTTCCCCTCCCCAGTGGGCTGATGCCATGGTCAAACCTCAGTCCTCCCTAGTTAATGGTCATTTGATAAACCATTTTTGTGGAGCTGCACTTCTAAGGGAAGTTAAATCTGATTTTTTCTCTCCCAGTCTGAAAGGGTTGAAGGGAAGAATAACTTCCTTGTCCTCCCTTTTTTTTGCCTCAGGTTTGAAGGTAATCATCACACCACTTGGCTGGGTGGCAGTGGTTTATGTTTTGTCTTTGAACAGATCATTTGCCTACTGTCAACTCTTAGGAAAAAAAAAGTCACCACTAGGAATCATTTGAATCTTATGTATATTATTTCACATCTGTACCCCTGATCTTTTGAGAGTCTAGCTATTGCATAAAAAAACATAATAGCCTTATATACATGTTGGGGTTGAAGATCAAGGCACAGTGATGGGCAGCCCATCAATTACTGTGAACAGGGAAGGTAAGACATATTATTGAGGTGACACATCGGGTAGGAGGTAGTTTTTTCTAACCCACTAGTTTCTAATCTGTGACAATCCAAGGTTGCTTAGTAGCAAGAAAGTTTGCTGATTTGTCTGTGGGGGTAACAAGGGTTTTGCAACCTGAATGTGCTTGTGACTGTTTCCTATCTCCACATTTCCCCTACTCCCTACTACTATTTTCCCAGGCCTAGAGCCATGTGCCTATGAAAATTCAGTCAATTCTAACTCCCATGTTTTCTCCTTGTAAAGTAGTAACATTGAGGCTTAGTGTTCTGCCCCTTAGATCACATGCTTTGAAATAGTTGAAAATGTAAGCAAATAATTGGGGCACCTGGCTGGCTCAGCGGGTAGAGCATGCAACTCTTGATCTTGGGATTGTGAGTTCAACCCATCTTGGATGTAGAGCTTACTTTAAGAAAGAAAGGAAGGAAGGAAGGAAGGAAAAGGAAAGAAAGAAAAGGTGAGCAAATAAGTCAAAGAATCTAGTAACTTTTCCTGTTGTGTCTTAAAGAATATAGCATATGTATGTCACCTAAAGGAAACTTGATCAGCTTATCATCTGTTTTTTCCTATTGTGTCATCTGTTTTCTGTTCTAAAGTGTAGAGTTATGATGGCCTATCTTTTCTTATGAAACAGTGTATATGAAGTGCCACATAAATATGTTTTTAAAAATCATTCCTCACAGATTCTGAGAAACTCTAAGGGAAAGAAATTTCTTTTTTTTAATGTTTATTATTATTATTATTATTATTATTATTATTAATGTTTATTCTTGAGAGAGAGAGAGAGAGAGAGAGAGACAGAGCGCAAGCAGGGGAGGGTCAGAGAGAGAGGGAGACAGAATCTGAAGCAGGCTCCAGGCTCTGAGCTGTCAGCACAGAGCCTTGACACAGGGCTTGAACCCATGAACCATGAGATCATGACCTGAGCCGAAATTGGATGCTTAACTGACTAAACCACCCAGGCACCCCAGGAATTTCTTAAATGTACCCAGAACTTTGGAAGTGAATTCAAATTTCACTCTTTACTACTTTTTCCAACCCCCTCCTTCCCCAAAGATCCTTATAGATAAGGAAGCCAGGGCTCAGAAAGGCAAAGGGAGTAGCGTAAGATCACAGTAGATTTTAACTGGCAAAGCAGAGTATAAAACCCAACCTTGCTTGATTCCAAAGCCGTTACCAGCATTACACGGGACTGCCCCTGTCTAATTTGACTCCCCATTTTCATAATTGTGTCATAACTTCAGTAGCAGGGTTGAAGAATCCTCTGACCCCTGGAGAGCTATAGTCAGCCCTCATCTTAATTTCATCTAGAAGTTTTATAACAGTAACCATAACCTATAGGCTGGCGAGAGACTAGACTTCCTCCCATCCTTATTAACCCCTCCTAACTTGTCAGGCCTCTCCAGAGCAGTTTTTTAAACTTTTTTTTTTAATCATGACTCCTGGGGCGCCTGGGTGGCGCAGTCGGTTAAGCGTCCGACTTCAGCCAGGTCACGATCTCGCGGTCCGTGAGTTCGAGCCCCACGTCAGGCTCTGGGCTGATGGCTCAGAGCCTGGAGCCTGTTTCCGATTCTGTGTCTCCCTCTCTCTCTGCCCCTCCCCCGTTCATGCTCTGTCTCTCTCTGTCCCACAAATAAATAAACGTTGAAAAAAAAAATTTAATCATGACTCCTAATAAAACAAAACATTTTACATCATAATTCAATGTGTGTACATAAAGTGAAACATTTTCACAAAATGATTCTTGTTTGCAACATACTTGTTATTTTTTTCTTTTAAAAAAATTTTTTTTTAACATTTATTTATTTATTTTGAGAGAGAGAGGAGAAAGAGAATCCCAAGCAGCCTCCACACTGTTAGCACAGAGTCTGACATGGATGGGGCTTAACCTCTTGAACCACGAAGTCACGACCTGAGGCAAAATCAAGAGTCAGATGCTCAACCAACTGAACCACCCCGGCACTCCCCCCCCCCCCCCCCGCTTTTTTTTTAATATACTGATCATGATCCACAAGTGATTTCAAGGTCATTATTGGTTTACAACCCCCAGTTTGAAAAAGAGCTAAAGCATTGTGACTAGTGGCTAAGAACCTAATTAATACCGATTCTTGCAGTACTGGATCCCAGAATTTAGGATTTTGTGGACCAATTAATTTAAATTTGAGGGTTTTTGTTTTCCCACATACTGGTATTTAGAAGTCTTACTATTGCCAATCAACACCATTATATTTTTAAAGCATTAAAACAGTTATTTAGAAAGCTTTTAAAAAAATGCTTCCTAAAAATATAATTAAAAAATATATATTTCCTCTTAAAAAAAAAAAAAGAATTTGGTAGAATGAAAAACTCTTAAGTCCTTCACATAACACCCTCCTCAATCCTACTCTCCTCAGAGAGAGGTAACAAAATTGTTAACAAATTTGTATGTATTCTTCCAAAATGTTTTATATGCAGAATTTTGTTTTACATATGTAGGATCCAACCATGTGTTTTGTACTACAACTTTTTAACAATAGGTGTTAGAGGTTTTTCTATATAATACATATTTACCTTTGAGAGGAAATTGATACTAAGAAAGTAAGAAGTTAGAAGTCTTGTTACAGAGAATATTCTTTTAAATTGAATAAATTTAGCTTTATGAAAAACTTGCTATATCGTCTTTATTTTTACCATTTCCTCATGAACCACTGAAAACACCACAAAATAGCCTGTGTGTATCTGGATTCGTAGGACTCACTGGCCTGGGGAATATAAAATACCCAGTAGAATCAGAGTAATTTCTTACATTCCTCTGTCTTAATCTAGTCTACTTTGGGACTTTTTGGAGTTCTCATTGATCTTTTCTGTAAATCAGGGCCACTAAATAATACTTACCTTTTTTTCCTCAAGTTTATTTATTTTGAGAGAGAGAGTACGAACAGAAGAGGGGCAGAAAGCGGGGGGGGGGGGGGCGATTTCATGACTGAGATCACGACCTAAGCCAAAACCAGGAGTTGGATGCTTAACCGACAGAGCTGCCCAGACTCCCCAACAATACTTATTTTTTAGCACTATGCTAAATATGTCTTTTCCTTAACCTTTATTGCTACTCTGTGAGTTAGGTGTTTTTTCCATTTTATAAAGGTGGAAGGAAAGGCTCAGAGAAATTTCTTCATGTCGTTAATAATGAGGAGTGCCTGGATGGCTCAGTCGGTTAAGCATCCAACTCTTGATTTCAGCTCAGGTCATTATCTCGGGGTCCAGAGATAGAATGTCAAGCTTTTGCTCCACACTGGGTGTGAAGCCTGCTTGAGATTCTTTCTCCTCTCTCCCTCCCCAGCTCACACATGCACACTCAAAAAAAATGATTAGTGGTTTAATATTCATGAAGCACTTTTTGCCGCATATTTATTTTTTAAGTTTATTCATTTTGAGAGAGAGAACATGCACATGCTGGGGAGGGGCAGAGAAAGAGGGAGAAAGAATCCCAAGCAGGATCCACACTGAGCATGGAGCCCAAGGAAGGGCTCAATCTCACGACCATGAGATGATGACCTGAGCTGAAATCAAAGAGTCAGAAGTTTAACCAACTGAGCCACCCAGATGCCCCTGTCAATACTTATTTGTGTTATCTCAGTCCTCACAACAGCTTTATGCAGCTCATAAACTATTATCCCATTTTACAGATGAAAGAAATGCACAGATGGATTTAGTAATCTGCCCAAAGCTTCACAGGTAGTAAGCAAAACTGTAAAATAAACCCAGTGAATTAGACTTCATAGTCTTTGTTCCTCTGCACTGCCTCCTGTATAATTTTTCTCTTTACTATCTTTATTCTATCTTTACTAGAATTACAGATTGTTAACACTGATTTGACTCCAAAGCATCTTGCTATAGTGACAAAATAATGTTTCCCCACGTGCCATAAAGTATGTTTATGGAGTTATTAGAATCAGCCTTGGAGAACAGAAAGATTAATTTGAACAAAGTACAACCAAAGTAATGCTTAGGTTTTGGACAGAAGTTTTGCATATTCTAATCATGCTAACACCTTTGAATCTTATAGTTCCTTTCCCCTCAGAATCAGAATGATGAAATATATTCAGGCTTGGATGATTAGACTCTCAGAAGTCTCCACTTCTGTCTCTGTCTCCTCTTAACCACCAGCTTTCCAAGCTCCTTGGGAGGTTAAAAAAAAAAAAAGGTGGTTCAGTTTCTTTTCATCAAATGTTTATCACTTGAAAACTTATCCCTGCATCATCCTCTGGACTCCTGCTTGTGTCAAAAGGTACACCTTTCTCTGCTTCAAATTTGGAGGGCTACAGCTGTTAGGCCCATTTAGTGTGGAGAGTAATCTAATCCCTAGGCACCAGGAAGACAGCTGCAAGTTGAGAGGTTAAGCCTACTGATTCTTAGACATGGTAGATTCTCAGACTCAGAGAGGTGGCAGAAGCAAAAAGAAAGAGTTGATGCTGAATGCGGTTTGTTAGTTGTCTATGGTCTATTTCTCTACTCACCTTTGACCAGAAATGATAAAGGACAGATTTTTCTGGCAAATGGACCCTGGTTAGAGTTTCAGAAACATCAAGAAGACTGGTTGTGTATGAAGGATATGGACCCAGAAGCTACCCCTCTGCTCCTAGGGAGGGGTGACTCATCCCACACCCCTAGAGTGCATCTCTCATTTTGAAAGCTAGAAAAAAGATGGGGGTGAGGGGAAGGACAGCACCAGGGATACCAAGGAGATACTGGGGGTCTACGGTACTTGTGGGTAGATATGGGTGTTCTTCGGGCCAACTAAAAATTGATCAATTTGCTATTTGAAGATCTGGTGGAAAAGTAATGGGAAATAAACTTATTTCATACCATTTTCAGTCTCTCCATTTCAGCTCCCTTAGCAGTTGGAGATTATGTAGTAGGGCAGACTCCACTTCCGATGCAATTTTTATTTTATTGTTCCGCATTCTTACCACTGAGTGTCAGCTACCTGGGACCCTCTCCGTGGGGTTGATGGGGTTAATGGGGTTGATTTTAATTATTAAGTCCTCATAGGAGCAAAGAAATTAGGAGATTTATCTTTTCTCTAAAACTGATTGCAGCAGCAATGGCCCGGTGTTTAATTTTACCCACTTTTTTTTTTCTTGCAGGACTGTTGAAGCCTGAAGTCCCCTCCCCTTCCCCCTTCCCCCTTTGCCGCTTTGTGGCATCCCCCCTCCCTCCACCCTTTCCCATTCGGATAATCTAGCCATGACTAGCAGAAGCACAGCCAGGCCCAATGGGCAGCCCCAGGCCAGCAAAATATGCCAGTTCAAATTGGTCCTGCTGGGTGAATCTGCAGTGGGGAAGTCTAGTCTGGTATTACGTTTTGTCAAAGGGCAGTTTCATGAGTACCAGGAGAGCACCATTGGAGGTGAGTACCTCAGGGAAAGAGGAGGTTCAGTGTGTAGTGAGGCTTTTTTGAAGGGAGATCTAGAGACCTAATTGTGGAGCTGGTTTTTAGCTCTCTGGAACAGAAATCCTTTATAAAACAGAAGAAAAAAAAATTGTCATAATGCCAAAAAATAGATATGTTTGTCTTCTTGCTTCCTAGAAGAAAATTAGAAAGGTTGACCTTTGCACACCAAGAAAATCACTAATTTTTTTTTCAATCTGTTTGTCTTCTTCCTCTCACTTCCTCTTAATCCAATTGAAGTTTAGTTGAGTGTCATCTTGAGCAGGGTTGGCTTAAAGCAGTGATTCATAATCAAAAGTGTACATCAGAATCACCTGGGGAACATTTTTATCCTGTCATGCTTGGGCCCTGCCCTAGATGTACTGATCAGTATGGGAAGTAGGGTGAATTTGGTGGAGGTGTAGACATGTATGTTTGGAAAAGCTCTGTAGAAGAGGCTGGAACTAAATATAAAAGATAAAAGACATCTGCCTTTCCCACCTTTGCTACCTTCTCCCTTCTACTACTCCCTAGGGCGGTAATTCAGTAAAAGATCTTTTATGAGAACTCCCATGTTACACCTTCCCTACTTTTACTAGTAACCTTGGAAATGCAGTGTTCTTGGACCAGCAGAAGATTATATAAAAAAGTAACAGCCAAATTTATTGCTAATAGTGGGATCTGTCATCAGTCTTTAAAATCTTCTAATTAATTATTGATGTGACCTTTGAAACTTATTTTGTCACTATCCCTTATTCCTCTATTTTGGTTAGAAGAGAGATAAGTGTCAGCTCCTCTCTCTAACATTCATAGCTTATGTGCCCCCACTACTTAGAGGAACTTCTGGCAGGAAGGACTTAGCCAAGGGCAGTCTTAATCCTGGTTCTAAGACCTATACATAAGGAGAGGAACTCTAAACCTTTTCCTTAGCTGAATGACCTGGTTGGTAACTGGTCTTAGACTGAGAATGGAGATATTATGAAGGGGGCTGGGATTTTCCCATTGATCCTCCTACTTACAACTTCTTCCCCTCCATTCTCTCATCCACAGCGGCCTTCCTCACCCAGTCTGTTTGTCTAGATGACACAACAGTCAAGTTTGAGATTTGGGACACAGCTGGGCAGGAGCGATACCATAGCTTGGCCCCCATGTACTACAGAGGTGCCCAAGCTGCCATTGTGGTTTATGACATTACTAATCAGGTAAGTGGGCTGTGAAGTTTCTTGCTTTTATTAATAGGAATTAAATTAGGTGGGGAAGAAAAAACAAGTTCTTGAAATGGCAAAATAAAATAAGAGTATAAATTCTACTCCCAAGTGCTGGTAAGACAGAGGTAATGACACAAGTGGTTTCAGTGAGGGAAGGTTGCCTAGAAGAGGTGAGTTTTGAGACAGGGTTTTGAAGGTGATGGGCCTGGGGCACCTGGCTGGCTCAGTCGGTGGAACATGTGACTCTTGATCTTGGGCTTGTGGGTTCAAGCCCCACGTTGGGTGTAGAAATTACTTAATAAAATCTTAAGTTAAAAAAAAAGAAGGTGATGGGCCTAGATTGGCAGTCATTCTAGCCTACCTTCTCTTCCTCATGTTTTCCTAGGAAACCTTCGCCCGGGCGAAGACATGGGTAAAGGAACTACAGCGACAGGCCAGTCCTAGCATCGTTATTGCCCTGGCGGGGAACAAAGCTGACCTGGCCAATAAGCGCATGGTGGAGTATGAAGTAAGTTGGCCCATAGAATCCCTCTGTAACACCCTCCCTCTGTACTTGGGCACTTCAGTCCCCAAACCTGCCCTCTCTGAAAACCTCATCTGAGGACATTTATCATCTCCATTCCCCAGTTCCACACCAGGCTAAATACAACAATACTGTGACCCTAATGACAGCCAGGAGATTTTAGAGGAGTCAGAAAAAAACTTCAGAGCAGAGGCGTAGGGGAGTACCAGCTATAGGGGTATCAATGTGAAAACAGGAAAGAGGGAGCAGGTGAATTTGAGGTAAAGGACTATTCAAGTGTCACAACCTAAAAGCCCCCAACCAATTTACCTTCTCCCTCATTATCAAGATTCCTGATATCTGCTTGTTGGATTAAATGGTCTAGACCATGAGTTATCCTTGAGGAAGTCGTCACCAAAATATGAGTCCAGAGCCAGCTGGCTCAGAGGGCAATTAAACCTAGGATACTACCTAGTTCTGGTGCTACATGGAAGTGGAAAGACAGTACTTGTTCCTGTCTTACATTCTGAGTACCAGTATACCCACCCCTTGCAGGAGGCCCAGGCGTATGCAGATGACAACAGCTTATTGTTTATGGAGACTTCAGCCAAGACAGCTATGAACGTGAACGACCTCTTCCTGGCAATAGGTAAGGTCAGAACAGCCTGGGGTCTTCCTGTCTTTTTGCCTTGCCTCTTGGCAAGATCACTAGCCCAAGTTGTAAAGACAGAGGGGAGTGTCTCCTGCTGTGAAAACTAGGTATGGAAATAACTTTCCATTATGACTTCCATCCTTTGGCTACAGCTTTAGCCCCCATCCCCCCACATCTTTAATGTAGTTTACAAAAGTGAACCTTCCCCTCTTCAAAACATTCTTTTAATCTCTCACATTTCCCCTTTCCCCATATCACTCCCCCACCCAATAGTCTTTTTGGAGAGATGAGTAAAATCTACCATACTTTTTTCCCTTCTCTTTTTATCTCTAGCTAAGAAGCTGCCAAAGAGTGAACCCCAGAATCTGGGGGGTGCAGCAGGCCGAAGCCGGGGTGTGGATCTCCATGAGCAGTCCCAGCAGAACAAGAGCCAGTGTTGTAGCAACTGAGGGGGTGGCTAGCAGCAAACAAGTATGGAGCTAGCACGAGAGCTAAGAAATAACCTCCATCCCCACCCCTCAGCACACAGCCCCTACGGTAACAGCACACTGAGCCCTGGCTCCGAAGGGCTGCCTCCTGACAGCTCCGTCATGGCACTTTTTAACGCTTCAGCAACCAACACCAGGCAGCTGTTGCCACTGGCCTCCTACCCCTACTCTGGGGCTTGGGGGTCAGATCTCCCAGGACTTACCTTCCAAAACAAACTTTCTTCACTTTGTATTATAGGTGCAAGACAGTGACCTACTTATCTTTCCTCTTCCTCCTCCTCCTCATTTTTCCAGAAAACATTTTTTTGTCTCCTGCCCCTTCCCCTTCTGCTTTTGGTCAATCCCTGTTCTTGATCCCCTTTTCCTCCTCTCCCCAGGATGGAGAAGGTGGTGAACCCAGGAACTGAGGAAGGAGGTTTCCAGTTCAGTCACATTAAAGGGCCCTGGGGGAGAGTAAGGCTCAGAGCGGGAGGGAGTAAGGAAACCTTTCCTTTTTGTTTTTATTTGGTTGGAGTTTCTCGTATTTGAAAACACTGCAGTCTCCATGAGTTGGCCTTGTGGAGGGTGTTTCTAGGTAGAGATGAGAACGGGAAGGCAAGCTCTCGGGTACCAGGTGGGAGTTGTGTTGTTAGCTAACTGGGCAGAGGTAGAGGAGGTGGAGATGCAGTGTCACCTGTGGCTCTGGAACTGTTCCAAGGCCTGATTTCCCCCTCACCCAGCCTCTTAGGTAGCTTCTCCCCCATAGTGGGGGAGACTCTGGACCTCAGAGTCCTCCAAAGAATCTTCACTGGTTGCCTGCATCTTTGGCTCTGCTGTGATCTAATTAGAGGAGGGACCAGTTTCTGAATCCCATCCTCTGATTTATACATATGCATTTTTTTCTCTGGCCTTTAGATGGCCTCAGCCCCAGCCACTATATTCCCCTGCAGTTTGCACTTTAATTGGTGGTAGTTCAGTTGGGATACTTGTTTTATGGGGGTTTTGATTGATTTACCTGCCCTCTCACCTTTTTAATTAAATGGAACCCAAGGTAGTATATATATGAGGTTTGGGGAGGGGCTGTAGAGAACAGGACCAGTGGCAGCTACTCAAGTCCAGTCTCCATTGCTTGCTTCCTCCAGCTCTGACTCTTAACCTATATTCTTGCCAACCTAGCTCTCAAGTATAGGTTTGCCTTTCCTGGGGAATTAACTGAGCAACTGGAGAGTGGTCTCGGGATAGCCTAGGCCATTGTATGGGAGTGAAGAGGGGTGTCAGGCAGGAGGGAGGAGTTTTCTATCCTTTCCTAGGGTTCACATTCAATTTGATCCAACCATTACTGTGTCTTTTCTACTTCCCTGTAAATAGGTATGATCTTTATTCCCATTGTACAGTCTGTTCTGTCCTCCACCTCCCATCAATCAGGCCCTGTTTCTTTTCTCCTTTGTTAGTATCTTCCATTTAGTCCCCCGATTCTTACCCTCATACTCACCCCCAGCCAGTGGTTTAATCCATGTACCACTAGAAGTTAATACCACAGGCCTACTTGTGGGCCCCTCAAATCATAACACCTGTTCCTGTGGACAGGGAACAACTGCCACTGAAGGTCCATCACAGCTGTCTCATGTCACCAGAGGATGTTGGTCCCTTCTAAATCTCTAGCCACTCTTCTTGGCCTCTCTCATCCGGTGTTTTAGCATATCTTTGTGAAGCCATCAAGGCAAGAGAGAGCTCTAAACTCCTTGTTCCAGCCCAGAATTTTGGGAAAATTGGGGGAAGTAAGATAGGAAAGGTCACAGTGACCTAGGATTGGAACCTTTCTACCCTTTGATTTGCAGACTGCCCTCTGTCCCAGAGCAGCTGAGAAATCCTTGAAGCTGAGATTCCGAAGGACCCAGCTTAGGTTCTTCCACTTAGGCCTCAATTCCCTTCCTTTTCCAGGGGCAGCCTTAGTTCCCGTGGCCCTGAAACACATATATTTTTCTCTTCCTTTCCCAGCACCCACTAGCCCCCCAAAGCACCCAGTGCATCCTTATAAGTGGAAGAACTAGGATCGCTCTCTTAAATTCCTTAGAAATGAAGGGTTTTTTTTTGTTTGTTTTTTTCTCTGTGCATCTTTCCCCCTGGAATGGGAGTGAAGTGGTTCATTGCCTTGGGGCTGGGAAACCATTTCTCCAGGCTTTTTCTCCCCTCCCCAGCCCCCTTAGGAACAGGATTGGCCTTAGCTTTTAGGCCTATCTGCTGCTTTCCTTCTACTTCCTACCAGTCCTTCTACTTCCTACCAGTTCTTCTGCTTTCCTTTGAGCTTTCTTGGGCTTGGGGATCTTAGTTTTTATTTCCCAGCTCTTCATTTTTTTTCTTCCCTTCTGATCAGTTGGTTTTTTTTTTAGGCGGGGGTGGGGGGGTGTCCTTTTTTTTCTTCTAAGAAAGCATTTGCCTTTTTTCCCTTTTCTTCCTCTCCCAACATAACAATCGTGGTAACAGAATGCGACTGCTGATTTACCGATGTATTTAATGTAAGTAAAAAAGGAAAAAACAAAAAAGAAAAGTGTATTGGAGTGTTGCTTCTTTTTCTTCTTTTTTCTTTTTTCTTTCTTTTTTCTTTTTTTTTTTTTTTTTTTGCTATTTGATACTAGAAATTTGGAAGAAAGGGCATTCAATGTTTTCGTGAATCAGAAATATACCCTCTCCTACGTCATCGTACTTCCTTATAAGTTCCCTTTAATCTTTCTTGAATAGTGAGATAGCCCAATTTGGAAAATATTTGCTTTATTGCTGTTTAATCACTCCTATTCCCAAGCCACTAGAGAGCTCATCAAATCTGACATAACTTATTTTTATAGACCTCTTAATACATATTGGGCAGGGTGGGGTAGGGGGTGTGGTCTGTGGACCTCTGGGCAAACAATTGATGAGACTGGAAGGAAAGGTATTTGTGAATCCTTTGAAGTATTCTGCAAAAGTTTATGTGCATTTCTCCAGGGAAAATGTGCTTTGCTTGCCTTGCTAGTATCTTAGAGGGGTCCGTGACCTAAAGAAGGTTAAAGAAAGCACTAAATTTGTATTTTTAATTGATCATTTCCACCCCAACAGGAAAATTTCTCCTAGATCTGTTCTTGTTTGCTACTGTACTTGAAGCCCTTCAGTCCATCACGGTCTAAATGGAGGTGGGTGGGAGAGAATGACACAGAGAAAGATCAGGTATGGTTGCAGAAGTACAGGAAGAAGGACTGGTTCCAGACAGAGCTGGCATTACAATCCCATCTACCAACTTATCAGCTGTGGCCTTGACCTAGGTACTTAACTGCTCTCTGCCTCAGTTTCTTCTTCTGTAAAATGAAGAAAAGTTGAGGTTCAAAGGTCAATTGTGTAAAGTATGTGTGGAGCACACAAGATGACACTGTTATTATGGAGAAGTCTTATCCTGCAGTCTCAGACAGTCCCTAACTGATTTCTCTGTATTCTTGGGCTGAGCCCAATTTTCAAGGCTGGTAGGATAGGTTGGGCATCAGACCTCTCCAATGATTTAATTGAACACGGTTGAGCTGGGATTTCCAAAACCCTCAGGGCCAAACTCACCTTTTCACTGCCGATTCCCCTTTCCTTCTGTCTCTTAGTACTCCCCCCAGGGCTCAATGATTCTTGACAAAAGCTCTAGTTCACTTTAGGAGAGCAGAAAGGGAGAGGAAATGATCTTCCAAAATTAAAGATGAAGACCTTCACTTAGTAAGGTTGTAGTTCAACCTTTTGGCCTCTAGAGGGCAGTGTGGATACGTTCGCCTCAGGTTCACAGCCAGCCAATAGCAAAGTAAGTTTTCAGTACTGCACCAAAGGATGAAAGGATAATGGCAAACGTATTCTTAGTGCTCTCCACTGTGTGATTATGAGCGATTATAATCTTTATACTTGGGGGTATTAAAATATTGTTCTAGTTATGACAATGATTTTTTAATTGGCTTAACTAAAAAAAAAGTCGGTATTTGTATTGTTCTATACTTTGGGAAGAAAATAGACATGTCCAAGGGAACTAGTCTTTGAACCACTATTTAAGCTTCGTTTCTGTATTTATTCTTGGATATAAGAGAATTGAGCGCTTGACCTTGTTTTCACTAAAAGGCAAACCGGGCTGTTTTAGTTGCAACACAGATGTTTGTCAAAAACAGGGTAGAGGTGGAGCTCACAGCCGGGAGAATGCCGGCTGGATTCCCAGGCCTTCTCAGTGAACGCACCTTGTGTCACAGCCGTAGGGGCAGTGCGGGGGCGTCTCAAAACCTCCCACCTCTCCGCCCAAGCTTTGGAGTCCTCGTCACCTTCCACTGCCCAGTTCTGGACAACAGTGAGAGTCCCATTCCTTGTCGAGCAGGGATTGGAAACAAAAAACAGCCAGTCTTAGCTCCGAGCCCTCGTGGCACCCCTCCTGCCTCCGCCTCCAGAAGGCGGGCACAGCAGCTTGCAGGCGCGGCCAGCCAATAGCTGGGGGATGAACAGAAAGGCGAGAGTGCTCCTTCACTCGGCCCCAACGTCACGATGCTGGCCCCGCCCCTTCGCCAGCAGTCTCTGGGAGCCGGGCGGGTAAGCCAGCCACCCTGCGGACGCCGGACGCCGAACCCGAATCCGGTAAGGGGGCTGGGGACTGGGAGTGGGAAGAGGAGGAGGAGGAGTAGGAACGACTGGTAACCTGGGAGATGGCCAGGGCCTTGGGACCCGGGGGTGCTCCGAACCCCATGGGTTCGAACAAAAACCCAGTACCACCTCCACTCCCGCTGCTCCTCTTAGGAGCGCAGTGTGTTGGCTACGAGACACTCTTGTGCCAGCTGCTGGGCAATGGCATTGGACTGGGTGCTTGTGCTCTGGAGTTGGACATATCCTCCTACCTAAAGTGCCCCCCGGGGGGTGAGGCGTCACCACCCGCAAAAGGGAGGTGGCGTCTGTTTTGGAGCAGAAGGCTGCTTCTCCCAAACCTGGGACACTGGGTTTACCAAGTTTACCCACAAGTCAGTCCTACTTGGACCACTCCCATCTGGTTCAAGTGGGCTGCTGGGACTGAGGGCAGGTGGGAGGGAGAGTGAGGATCCCATGGCCCAGGAGTAAAATGCAGACTGCTCCTGTTCCTATCTCCTTCACAGTTTCTCGGCCTGCCCCCCTTTTTAGCATTTCGCCAGCAATTGGGACTCTTCTTACTCTTCCTGGATTTGGCCTTCCTGGGGTCAGTGAGCTGCTCAATGCTGTGAGGAACGAACTGCTGCAGGGCAGAGAGGGGGAAAATTACTTCTTTAGCCCACTCCCTGACACCAAAGCCATTAACTTCTCCATTTGCTGAGTTCACGGGAATGGCATAGACAAGGTAGGGGTGAGAACCCTAGGTTGGAGTCCAGTTCCCAGCCAGGTTCAATTTTCTTTTTTCCTAAGGTTGGTAGAAGGAAAGGAAGGGACTGAAAGGCCTTCAAAAACCATGTTATTATGTGTTTGCTCCTCACAGCCGCTCTGCTAGGCAGATCTCATTTCATAGATGAGGACATAAGTTCTGAGTGAGTTGGTATTTTGCCCAGGAAATGGGGCTGGTTAATGGTAAGGCTCATTTCACAAACCCAAAACAGTTCGACTCCCCAGAATCTGAGCTGGTTCACCCTGTTAGGCTGCCACTGCCTTTTTCATGTTTTTGTCCCTAAGTTGGTCTGCCTCTCATTTGTCCTCTGCTGACTTTGGAAATAATAAACCAGCAAACTGGACAGTCGACATTTTGGCTTCTGACCTTTAGGCCCTTGGCCCTGAACATTGGTCTCTGTAGTGGATAGAGTAGAGAATGGAGGATGGTGATTCTAGAAGCCCCCTACCCACTGCCCCATTCCCTTCCATCCTGTCAGCACAGTCTCTTTGAAGTCGTTTATGTTTTCTCTAAGGACCCATTTGGACCTCCCCCCACACATAGTCCCTTCCTTTGGCCTCATTACCACAGAAAAAGTCTCTTCATTTGCCCAGAGAGCACCTTGCTGACCTCTGTGTCTTCCTTCCACTCATTTCCTCAAGTTTCACTAATATCATCCCCTCCCAGAACTCCTTATCTTGATCCTGGAATCTTTTTCCCACAGGTCTGTCACAATGCTGCTGCACAGGGCTGTGATCCCCCATCTCCGACAGGCCTGCAGGTAGGCCATCGCATCCTAGAACTTGTGTCTCAGCCCATATTCCCCACCCCCAGTATCTTTATGACATTTATCTACCAGATAAGATAGTTGAAATACTGGATACTAAGGAGGAAAGGGAAAGCCATATCTCACCTGCTTGTTCCACTCAACCCTGGAGAAACTTAAGTCCCAACTGAAGGAACCAATGGCCAACCTGGTAAACCTCAGGCCTTCACTGTCCCTTTCCTATGATCAGGAGTGTGCTGCTAAGAGGACCTCTCTCTCTTCCAGACTCAAGTCAGCCCCCTCAAGGCTCTATATTCGGGCTTGCTCTACAGATGATTCACTTCAGCCCCAGTGCCCCAGCCTTGCCTTTTCTGGTGATAACTCCAGCACCGGGGGATGGAAAGTCATGGGGACTCTGCTAGGCCTGGGTGCAGTGTTGGCCTATCATGACCACCGGTGCAGGGTAAGTGGGGAAGAAAGGGACTTCACTGTCAGAACAAGGGGGCCCTAATAAGCTCCCCAGGCAACCCAGGCTATTACCACAGAGCCCATGGTGATACTGTCTTCATGCAGAGTAAAGATGAAATCTGCTACCTCTCTTTCACAGTGGCCATGACTTTATGGTTTGGGTCAGGGTAAGCAAGAGTGATTCCTTCTTACTGTTTATGTTTCTTTTTGCCTTACCCCTGCGTTGTCTGCAGGCTACTCAGGAGTCACCACACGTATACACAAGAGAGGAAGTGAGATCTCACAGCAGCCCTGAGACTAGGATCTGGGTGACTCTGGGCTATGAGGTGTTTGATGTTACAGAATTTGTGGACTTACACCCTGGGGGGCCATCAAAGCTGATGCTAGCAGCAGGGGGTCCTCTAGAGCCCTTCTGGGCCCTCTATGCTGTTCATAACCAGCCCCATGTGCGTGAGATGCTGGCTCAGTACAAGATTGGGGAGCTGAGCCCTGAAGACAAGGTACCTTCCACCTTGAAGACCTCTGACCCCTACATTGATGATCCCATACGTCACCCAGCCCTGAAGGTCAACAGCCAGCGCCCCTTTAATGCAGAGCCCCCCCCCTGAACTGCTGACGGAAAACTATATCACACCTAACCCTATCTTCTTCACCCGGAACCATCTGCCTGTACCTAACCTGGACCCAGAAACCTATCGTCTGCATGTAGTAGGGCCACCTGGGGGTCAGTCACTGTGTCTATCCCTGGATGACTTGTACAAGTTCCCCAAACACGAGATCACTGTAACTCTGCAGTGTGCTGGCAACCGGCGCTCTGAAATGACTCAGTTCAAAGAAGTGAGAGGTCTGGAGTGGAATATCGGGGCCATTAGCACTGCACGCTGGGCTGGGGCACGCCTTTGTGATGTGTTAGCCAAGGCTGGTCACCAACTCTGTGAAACTGAGGCCCACGTCTGCTTTGAGGGACTGGATTCAGACCCCACAGGGACTGCCTATGGAGCATCCATCCCTCTGGCTCGGGCCATGGATCCTGAAGCTGAGGTCCTGCTGGCATACGAGATGAATGGGCAGCCTCTGCCTCGTGACCATGGCTTCCCTGTGCGAGTGGTTGTTCCTGGTGTGGTGGGTGCCCGCCATGTCAAATGGCTGGGCAAAGTGAGTGTGGAACCAGAGGAAAGTTACAGTCACTGGCAGCGGCGGGATTATAAAGGCTTCTCTCCATCTGTGGACTGGGACACAGTAGATTTTGACTCAGCTCCATCTATTCAGGAACTTCCTGTCCAGTCAGCCATCACAGAACCCAAGGATGGGGAGACAGTACAATCAGGGGAGGTGACTATCAAGGGCTATGCATGGAGTGGTGGTGGGAGGGCTGTGGTCAGGGTGGATGTGTCTCTGGATGGGGGCCTAACCTGGCACGTGGCAGAGCTGGATGGAGAGGAACAGCGTCCCAGAAAGGCCTGGGCCTGGCGACTATGGCAGCTGCAAGCCCCTGTGCCGGCTGGGAGAAAGGAATTGAACATTGTTTGTAAAGCTGTAGATGACAGCTACAATGTGCAACCAGACACCGTGGCCCCAATCTGGAACCTGCGAGGTGTGCTCAGCAATGCCTGGCACCGTGTCCATGTCCATGTTGCCCCATAAGAAGGTGAAATGGAATTACCTACTCCCCAGAATCATCATCTCAACCCCTTTCCACACACATCCTTTTGCTTTGTTACCACAGGAAAACCTTTCCTTCCACCTCCACTTCTTGGATCACAACCCTATACTATGCCTTCCTAAACCACACACAGATATGCACATTGCACATTTCCACCCAGACACCAGCTCTCCTTTGACACTATGTTACATATCCCTATTATGCCAGAAGTTGAGAGCTGTTGAAGATGGAGGCTAGAAGTGGGGAAATTTCTGTAAACAAGCACTCTTCTCCTCCTACCCCACCTCCACTTCTAGTGTCTATCATCACTTTATTTTGCTTTTCCTCTTGGGAGTCTTCAGAGAATGTGTGTGAATATGTGTACAAAAAATGTATATGCAACTTTCTACTGACTTTCTGGTTGCTAGGGGTCGTGAGAGGTGCAATCCTGCCCCTTTATAGTTCCACTTTTCTAAACACATCAATAAAGTATCTGTTTAAGACACAACTCTGAAAAAAGAAAAGATTATGACTTTGGGGACTTCTTGAGGCTGGAGCGTGAGCATATTGCAGGAGGGAGGTGCACTGGTACTGGGATATGTAGTGAGATAATCCCAAACAAGGTGGGGGGGGGGGAGGGAAAAGGGAAGTAGGGAAGTCAAAAAGTGGGGCTTCCTTCTCCGAGGTCTGCCAGTATCTGTAGCGTTGCTTAGGTGACTCACCTAAGAATACCCTCAAGAGAGATTTTTTTAAATGGCATTGTTAAGCTCCTCCCGCCCCTCCCCATTTCTAAACACTTGGCAGGAAAAGCAAAGAATTCTAAGAAGCTAAAATCAATATTGCCTTAGCAGAGGCAGGGCAAAACTTGGCACTAGGGGCAGATATGCCAGGGCAGGTGGGGGCATCCAAAGTGCGCCTAGCTTACAAATCAAACGCAGATGCAGGGGCAGTCATCGAGTTACCCTCCGCACGCGACCGCTCCTTTCCGACTTGAAGCTTTCGGCGCTCGGCTACTCTCCCCTAGCTCTTTTTCCTTTCCCCAGCAGTCTCCCTGGCTTGGGGGCGCTCGGTGTTCGGCCACGCCGCCTGTCGCCTGGTAGTGGGACCGGAAGTTGTTCGGGGGAGGGGGGACGGCTGTGGTGGGGGGGGTTGCTGGGGGGGGCCGGTCCCTCCTCAGGTGAAGTCGCTGATGGAGATGGAGCCGCCGCCGCCGCTGAGTGCCCGGGTCCCGGGTCCGGCCCGATTGCCGCCGCCTCAGTGACCCCACTCCCCCCGCACTGGGCCGCCCGGGCCAGAGTGGGGGACCCCCGCCGCCCCGCCCCCCTCTTCCCCAACACCGTCCCCTCTCCCTCACCCCCCCCCCCCAGCTTGCGCGCGCGCGGAGCTGCCTCAGGTGAGTGAGGGGCGGGGCTTGGGCGAAGCGCTGGGGGCGGGGCCTCGGTCGCCGGGGGCGGGGCCTGAGGGGCTTGGGCGTGAAGCAAGGGGAGACCCGGACTGGGGGCTGGCGGGAAGAGGGTGGCGGCCTGGGCTGTGACCCGAGGGGAGGGAGCTGGCCCAGCTAGTGGGGGAGTTAGGCTCGAGGCTCCAAGGTTGAGGGGAAGGTAACGGAGAGCCAAAGGGTCCTAAAAAGGCGGGAGACGGGTCAAGACAGCCAGGAGCTGGGTGCGCTCCTTGGTGGGGTACGGCTGGGGTAGAACAGAAGAGGGTGAGAAAGGAGAAGCAGAGGGGGTACCTGGGCAAAAAAGCGAGAGGACGGGGCGGGGGGGGGGGGCGGTTTGTCGAGAAGGTTAGAGAGAAGGACATAGGCCTCGGTGGGAAGATCTGGGAGGCAATGAGCAGAATGAGAGAAACAGTAGAGAAGAAACTTAGAGTGCAAGTGGAAAGTGCGGTCTAAGGTACCATGTAGGGTGAGACGTCTAGGGAACCTGAGAAGCAGGGCTGGGAAGGAAGAGATTCACTGCATATGAGTCCTAAGAAAGAAATGTAATAGAGGAAGCCCTGGGTCTGAGGACTCTAAGGAGAGACAGACTTTGGGAAGCAGTTGTAAACTGAAATAGGCCTCCGTGTACCTCTTCGCACAACCCATCCCCAGTTATTTTCTTCCCCCTTGTCTGCTAGAGTTGTAGATTCTCACTTTTGAAATTTTCATTTGACTTCTCTACTTTTTAATTTTTTCAAATTTTTAATGTTTATTTTTGAGAGAGAGAGCAAGACAGAGGATCTCAGTCAGGCTCTGTGCTGACAATAGAGAACCCAATGCAGGGCTCGAACTCATGAACCACAAGATCATGACCTGAGCCAAAGTCCCCTGCTTAACCAACTGAACCATCCAGGTGCCCCGCTTTTTAAATTTTTTTAATCGTGACCGGTCCTGTCATGAGGACCAGTTGGAGTCCTGTCATGAGTTGGGTTTTAATGGAACACAGATCTTTAGGTATAAGATGTTTAGGAAATAAAGTACCCCATTTCTTTCTCCAGGGTCAAGAATTTACTAACTCTGCTTCCAGGAAGATTTGATGCATTACCAACTATATTGTGTCAAATTTTGCATACCTTCTTTCATTTCAGTCCTTTCTCTCATAAGCAAAACTGCCAACTGTTGTGACTCTTACAGGTCCCCCACTGACATGTTTCATAGCCCCACCTGTTTCCCAGTCTACCCCGCCTGAACCCTTAAAGCATCAGTGGTGAGCTTAGAAAGTTTCTGACTCACTCACATATCAACGCTAGGCCTTCCACCATCAAGGCCAAGCAGAAGACCATTTGAGGCCAGGGCACCTGGGTGGCTCAGTTGGTTAATTGTCCCACTTGGGCTCAGGTCATGATCTCACAGTTTGTGGGTTTGACCCCCGAATCAGGCTCTGTGCTGACAGCTTGGAGCCTGCTTTGGATTCTCTGTCTCCCTCTCTCTCTCTCTCTCTCTCTCTCTGCTCTCCCCTGCTCATGCTCTCTCTCTCTCTCAAAAATAAATAAACATTTAAAAAATGTATAATAAAAAAAATTGAGGCCTGCTGTTTCCCCTTACTGCTATTTGTTCACTTTATCTGTGTGAAGGTACATGTTGATATTCTTAGGAAGCATTAAAAACAGGTGTCTGACTACCTAATAATTCCACCTAAGATAACTGTGATTCTGAGGACAAGACCAGGACAAGTCCAAATCAAACAATCGTTGAAATTGTAGCTTCTTGTTTGGTAGAAGTATCTCCTCATTGGTCTGTCAGTAGTTCAGTTAATATTGCTTTGTGGTGTAGGGAACTTCAGCCTTGCCTGAACACCCGAAAGCCAGAGAATCCAGACAGCTCCCTGGATCATGAGAATTGTCAGAAGAGTGGCTCATGAGATAAAAACAAAGTCTTAAAAGGAGAAAATTTAAAAAAATAAAATAAGAAAATAGTGTAGCCATTGGGAAGCAGGATAGATCTCACTGGAGCTTCTAGGGTGGGTCCCAGGTGGTGGGAGCTGCCCTCAATTTGGCAGGGTCGGAATTATATCTTGCCCTAGTCAATAGATGCTGATGTCTCAAGCACAGAATATAATGTCTTTGTTGCCCACTGAGTGCAGGTAGTTCAGTTGTAGCTTCTGGGCAATCCCCTTCCTCTTAGTAGGTTAAGGGCAAAGCATGTTTTGGGACTTGGCTCAGAAAGAAGTCCTGACTTTTTTCCAGTGAAAATGCAACTGAACATTTCTTCTTTATTTTCTCCTAGTTTAAATCTGCAGCTTGTACTTCCCAGTGTGGGAGGAACATTATCCCACCTTTTACCTCCTACTAACATCCACAAAGAAATTATTTTCTCCCAAACTGGCCATCTTTTTTCCTTCAACATACACACAAAATAACCAAGGAAAAATGAAGACAAATTATTGTAGGGCAGGTATTTCTGGGCTCATTTTACTCTACAAGAACAAATAAGAATGTGGAGCTCTGTGGGTATAGACAATGCTACAGGCAGAGGGACTCCCTTTCTTTGTTGGTGTCATGACCCTGCCTAAAGAAGGCTCTGAATTCCCAGCTGTTTGATTTGCCTCCTTCTCAGAAGAGTTGTAGATTCTGTATTGGAAACGGAGATAATTTCAAGGTTTATCTGACAAAAGCATGTAAGAAAGGATAGTGCTGATATGAATGGCCTGTCCCCTCCTACCCCACCAGTGGGAGTGGCATCAACCTTGTAGACTCTGCTGGAATACATATGCTGGTGTAATCCTTGAGCCAAGGAGCTCTGTTTCTACCTTAAAGAGACCTAGTAAGGGCCTCGGTTGGCATTTCCCTCAGGCTCGTAATCTCTAAAAAGAGACATGGGAGGGAGAGGATTATTTTTTCTTCCATCCATAAACCAGTGTTTCTAGTTTAAGGATTTAAGCCACAAGATGCAGACCCCCAAATTTTTCATTTCAACATCCGAGAAAGCAGGTAAGCATGGGTGGTCCCAAACCTTCCCACTGTGGCAAAATTTAACTTTGGGCTGTAGTAGAAAGACTGGTTACCAGACTGATAACCTGGGTTCTATTTGGTCTTAATTCTGTCACTAACCAGATAGGTGACTCAGCTTAGTTTCTTCTTCTGTTAAAAAACAAGAGATTGGAGATCATCTCTCAACTCCATTCTAGCTGCAAGATTCCCCAGGTCCTACAACATTCCTGCCCTAGGCCCTCCACAAGAAGAGAGGCTTACTTGTCAGGGCAAGATTCTTTGTTAGCAGAGGAGCCTGAAAATATCTGTCCCGCCCAAACAACAGTGAGCCCTTTTGATCAGCATGCATTAGAGACTTCTGGTCAGGACTGCCACCAAAGGCAATTGTTCCCATCTCTTCCCCCTTTTTGCTACTCTATACCAGTCAGGATAGTTCACTGAACCTTCCACATAATTTCAAACTTCACTTAAGCTAACTTTGTTAGGGGCATCTTTGGCTTCAAAACTAATTATTAAGAAACTCAAATCGAACACTGCTGGCCTACTTTTCTCACCTTTACCCAAACATACAGTTGAATAGCAGTGACTTTGTGGGGCCTTTCTATAAACACAGGGCTCAAATACTTCAGGGTATACCACAAACCCAGAGAGTATCAGCTCGTGTGCATCACCTAGTGATTTACCTGTTTAGTTTAGCCCCTCCATAGTTTCTTAAGTCTTAAAATGAGACATGGGAGGGGTACGATTGTTTCTCCTCCCATCTATAAACCTTAGCCTTCTCTCTCTTCTGCAGTCTACATGGGGAGGACAGGGAAGCGCAAAGAACAAGAGAAAATATTCATCCTTCTGAGATCTAAAAGGAGACAATGAGGTGATATTTTCCCACTCCCCAGACGTTGTGTTTCCAGCTCATACCCCTTCTTTTTTTAGAGACTGGTCATTCCTAGGATTACCTGGGAATTCATCCCCTCAGCACTGCTCCCCAAGCACTTGGATAATGAAGCTGAGCTGTCTTCGTCTGTCTTATATGTAGACAGAAGGTCATCATCTACAGCTTGGTGAAAAAAATGAGTCAGACCTTTCTGCTATAAAGACAGACACATGAGCTGAGAAAAGGTTGGTGGGTTTCCTTCAGAGAGTACTAGGTTGACCCAAAGATCATTTCAGAACTGCAGATTGCTCAATGTCAAGGTCTGTTTCCTGGAAAGGGGCACGTAGTCAGGCTGCAGACAATGCCTTATTCCATCTCTTCCCTCAACCATTTACTTTTTTCCTGTCCCCAGTTATGCAAAGCCCCGATAGACCACAGAAGCAGCTATGTGACTCCAACATGTTTTTGTGTCGCTTTCATTCAGTTCATGGAGGTACAGACAGGAGAGGATGATGCTGTGGGTTTGGTTTACTTGCAGTACCTGAACTGCTCACTCCCAGGCAGGTGAAAAGTCCTGTCTTGCTAATAATCACCGGGCTACACTTCAGGTCCCAGGTCCTAAGAGAGGCCAGAGAAAAGATTGCTATTCTCGGCTGCAGTTCCGGAACAATAACCAAAAGGATGGCACAAATCCTTGCCACTCTCTCCACCTCCACTTTCTTTCCCAACAATATCCTCCTTGCTACCTTTCTACACCCTAGACCACATGGAGTATATTTTAAATTCCAATTTTGGAGTGTCACTGGATCAAACAGGATTCTTTGAAGGATTTGAAGAGCTTTAAATACTTGTGATATCCATCTTATTTCAGGCTTTCAGAGCTACCACATACAGAAAACTTGACTTTCTGACATTTTTGTCACCCAATAGTGAAAGCCGTGGGGATGTTTTTGTGGAGATGAGAAGCTGGGGGTGGTAGCTGATGCCTGACCTGCCCCTGGAAGTCAGACTTTGGATTGGTCATGACCTGGTGCTTGTCTGGAAGTGTGGTGGGAAATCTTCTGTCTAAAAGGAGTGTCCATTCCTGCCCATTCCTGTTCAAATGTGATACTGTGTTGATGGGAGAAAGCCAGGGCCATGGAGGACTCTTGTTACAGTGCCAAGTGGATTCAAAAGAACAGGGAAGAAAACCTTTGTCTCCGGAGGTTACAATGACCAACCTTTCCTCCCTCACAGAGACGCTTCCTTTTGAATTAGGAGACTAGCTATTTCTAGTTGCTTTGTATTCAGCTCACTGAACTGAATTTACAGTACATATGTGCCTACCTCCATCACTGAATGATGCCTATGTTGCTATAAAGCCGGTTTCTTTCCAAGATCTTTGAGCCAAACCTGTCTTGTGTAACTAACTTCTCTCTTTTTATGCCTCCTCCCCCTGCAGTATGTCTCCAATTGGCAGTGCCTAATTTGACCCAGTTCCTCTAAGGAGACACTAAGATCTGCCTGCCTGGCCAGGCAGGGGAGGAGGTGCTTTGAGGGGCGGGGAGTGGGAAGGTTGGGAGGGATGTGCTGCCTGGAGACTTGAACAAACAGTGAAGTACATCTACTGATTTGCTTCTGGCTCTCAGAGCACCAAGATTGGGAACAGCAGAATCTCGATCCCCTCTCACTTCCAGGGTTACCAACTTGGCATGTAGACCTGTTAGAGGCAGCCAAATGCTGATTTTGCCCAAGATGTGTCATGGAGCACCTGTTAAGAGCAATTAAGAAGCAGAAGAGCTCAGTTTACTGCTAGGAACAAAGTCCAACTCAGAAAACAACTCCTTCAGACCCTTCTGGAAATTGTTTTGGGACCATTTGGGCAGGTGTCCAAGAATGAGATGTACTTCCTGAGCCAGTGCTAGCTGAATGCTATGCTTCAACTGTTTTGCCTACCTAGTGCTTATCTAGCCCCTGGTTCCTTCGTGTTCTCTCTCTCTGTCTCTCTCTCTCTGTCTCTCTCTCTCACACACACATACACACACCACACACACATTACATTATTTCTCCCTGTAGAGCCTGCTCTACTTTTCCTCCTTTTTAAGTAACAGACCCCACTCCCACGGAGGTCATACCAAAGGAAAAGATGCCTTAATTGATGTTAGAACCAGGGGAAAGCAAGAAGATCCATGAAGGCCTTGAGTATTCTGACTTTCCAAAAGAAACAAGACAGTGGGGCACCTGCGTGGCTCGGTCGGTTAAGGGGCAGACTTTGGCTCAGGTCATGATCTCACAGTTTGTGGGTTCGAGCCCTGGGTCGGGCTCTGTGCTGACAGCTCAGAGCCTGGAGCCTGCTTCAGATTCTGTGTCTCCCTCTCTCTGCCCTTCCCCTGCTTGTGCTCTCTCTCTCTCTCTCTCTCTCTCTCTCTCTCTCTCTCAAAAATAAACATTAAAAAAATTTTTTTTTAAATAAAAGAAACAAGATGGTTTAATGGGAAGAGCACAGCTCAGGAGACCTATGTTCTTTTGTTTTGTTTTGTTTTGTTCCAGTCTCACCATGAGCCCAGAGACAAGTAACGTCACTGCTCTGAGCCTCAGTTTCTCCAAGCAGAAAATGGAGGAAATCTTGCCCATTCTTGCTTCTGTTTGTGTGCATGAGTGCGTATGTGTAGGGAAGTCACATGTGGCATCTTAGCTCTGCAGTAGTTTTGAAAAATCCTAAAAGGCAATTATGGAGCTAATGATTCAGAAATGAGAGGGGCCCCATGAGTACCAGACCGCCCTTCCTCATTCTTTGAATCTCTGACCACCACAGTTCTATGGCTAGTTCCAGGGGGTATGAGTTTGCTAACCACTGTGGACTTGGGCTCTTCTAATCATTACCCCTAAGGGAACCTTCAAGGAACCACTTATTATTGTGGCTTGGTCTAGCAGTCTGATCCCAAAGCTGAGACCATCTCAGGGAGGATGTGAAGAAAAGAAGAACTGAAAATAAATTTAGATAAATTTTTCTTCCACACCCAGGTTTCCTGGGTGAGACTAGGACTCTCTGATGAAATCTAAGGCAGAGCTGCTTTGTGAAGTGAAGGAAAGCCCATGTTTCAGGCTTTGTCTTGAGACTTTTCAGAAGAGTATGATGTCTCTCGGCGCAAGAGTGACCTGGGGGAAGGGGGAGACAGAGTAATAGATACTTTTCCCCTGTGCATCCTCCAGAGTCCCCAATCCTTGCCTTTAACAGTATAGTATTACAAGCAAACCAAATTTTCATCCATCCACCTCAGAGAGATCCTTCAAAGAGACAGGAATCCTGGTGGCAGCTCCAACTGTTTCCTTTCCCCACTCTTGCGCCCTCAAATCTGCCCCTGGAGTATTTATTTTTCATTAGGTGACTGGTGAAATCAATTTTGGAGGTATGTAAATTTCTACCAAAGAGATTTTTTTTTTCTTCCTCCCACAGGCTCCTAAAGAGAGAATTCATTGCAACAAATTATCACTTTTAATTGTTCTCAGTTCTTGATTTGTTTAATACTCACTGCCAATTACTGCTTGCTTCTGTCAAATAGACTAACCTGCATTTTAAATTCAGGGTTCCCACCCTAAAAAATAAATAAATAAATAAAACATAGCAACGTAAGTGACAAGAATATGGGGAGAAGCCACTTGAAGATTTAATTTGTTTATTATACCTTCAGTAGTGGACTCCACTGAACCTGAGGTGGGCTGCTCTCCTCCATATTTACCTTCCTGTCCCCCACACTCCCCCACATACCGCCCCCCCAACAAAAAGAATCCCCTGAGACAGAATCCTGTTTCTTCCTTTTATTACTACCCCATCCTTAAGGTACAGAGCTTCTATGGAGCTGGTTTCTGTGCCTCCAGAAAGCTGGGCTGTAACCTGTCTCCTTTCCCACAGCATCAGCTCCACCTACAGGAGGAGGGGTCTACTCTCAAAACCACACAACCAGGACCACTCTGGAGTAAGACATTGTTTCCACTTCGGAGGCCGGGGAAGCCTGTAGAAGTTGTGGGTTGGACAAGACCCTGGGGTCTGTAAGTCAGGGTACATTGTCTTTCTCATCAGGACAAAGTATGAGGTTTTTCATCTTTAGGATAGGGTCAGAGCACACTTGCTAATTCCAGAATGTTAGAAACCTCCTCCCTTCCCAGATCTGGCTTCTGATAGCAGATATTTTCTCTTTCAGCAGACTCTAAGATGGATATAGAAGACTGCAATGGCCGCTCCTATATGTCTGGTATGCCCTCTTGTGCATTCTGTTTGTAAGGGGCTGGGAGCAGACACTCGCCTGTGGAGCAGAGTGGAGAGCCTTCAGCCTAGCACAGGACCTCTGAGTGCCCCAGTCGTCACAGAGCTGCCACTCATGCTTGGTTTGCTTGGTAGTGTGCATCTATTTTGGTCATTTTACATTCCCTAAATAGTGATTCTCTTCCCAGACTTCTTGGAGGATAAGGGTAGGGGAAGGGAATAGGAGGGGAATACGAGTGGAGACTAATAGAGAGGAATGATTTAAAAGTAAAGAGATTGAAGGAAGATGTGATTCCTTCTCCTGTTCTCTGAGGTCACCAGCCAAACAGGATATTCTATCCCAGCCAGGTAGACAGTGGAGCAGCGTTTCAAGCCTCAAAGGCCTGCAGGAGCCAGTTGGGTATGTAAATGAGTGAACTGGGTTGGGATAATGAGCCGAAGAGAATGTGGGGACTGTCATGGACAGAGAACACATGTCCTACCTCAAGGAGCAACTGCTCCTCGGTGTCCACCAGTCACTGCCATGCCAGAATGTGTATCTGGTGTGGCCAAAACTTCCAATTTTTCAACAGAATTCAGAAATCCATATTTTATGTGAAATGTCTCCATTTTAGAATAATGACTCAATATTTTAAAAAAATGTTCCATGGAGCAAGCCAAACTTATCTATGGGCTGAATTCAGCCAGTGGGCCAACAACGAAGAGCCTTTGAAGGAGCGATATAGAGCCCACTTCTCATTTCCCCCAGTCCTTTGTCATGGTCATAACATGCTATGGCTTTTCATACCTGCCAAATACTCTTACTGAGGCAGAAGAGATCACTGCTTATACTACAAACGGCTTCTAGAGATATGAGAGTAATCAGGGTCCTCTCAGAGTTTAACAACAAGGTGAAAAAAAAAATGCAGAATTTTTCTGGCCCTCTCTCTGAAGGTGCAGAAAAGGGCCTAAGACAGAGTTTGTCTCTAAGACGCAAGGACTCCTTTTTTGGATCATTAGAATGTCAGGGCAGGGAATGATTATAAGAGATAAGGGGAGCCAGATTTGGGTTTTGACATGATGAGTATGCCCATCAGAAATCCAAGCACCATTGTAGAAATGACCCATAGCATTTTATTTTTTATACCCTGAAGTGGGACCAATGGAATTATGGGTACATTCAAAGATGATAGCTAGGTGGGTCAGACACACATAGAAGAGTCATTGGCAGCACGTGGGTAACATAAGGTAAGACACTGACTCTGACCCCTTTCTTATTTAAGGGGGAAGGAGTTGGAATGGATTAAGGCATTCGATACCTGCCACACGCTGGACACAGTGACAGGGATCAAGTGGACTGATTTAATTGAAAGAGATTTTGTTGGAACTAAAATCATGGCCCTTCTGAGGAACCACCCAGTCCTTCTATCTCCTGCTCAGTTAGGCCTACTCAGAAAACCACTACTGAACAACAACCACACTCAGGACGCTGTTTTATTGCTGGGGAACACTCAGATAAAAACCAGTCCCTGCCCTAATGTAGGTAAATGAGAAACTGAGAATGTGGCTGGGGAAATATCCCATGGAGCTCTGTCTCTGGAGAATGCTGGATATTAGAGGAAAGCCCCTAGGGTGGTTGCTTCACTGTGCTATGAAACCAAATTTTCCCCGCTTTCAGCGGGTTGACATTTCCTAGACAAGAGAAGCCTCTGCACAGCATAGTTTTTGAATGGAAGTAGAGGCCAGAAACCCCTCATCTGTGTTTCGAGAATTCTAGGTGCCAGCAGCCACATTAAAGAGAAGGAAAAGGGAAAGCCAGGGCTAACATTAGTTCTGAAAAGTAGCCCCCGCAGGAATGGGTATGGCTGAGACAGTCCATTTGAGGGGCATCTGAGAGTCTCTAAATGACCCATCTCTCCTGGGCCAATATGCAAGCAGTGGGAAAGGCTGCTGTGTAGACCCCTCCTAAAGCACACTTTGGCCCTTCAAGGTCATCACAGCTCTTCTGTCTTCATACCAGGTGGCCTTCCCTCACCTGGCCACTTGATGAAGGGAGTATCTCTCCTGTTCTTTAAAGAGATTTTCCCACCTCACAGATCCTGATTCAGAAAATGCATCTTTTCTCCCTTTGTCTCTTTCTAAAGGTGCAGGTCAGTCCCTCCTGAGGGAGAGAGGGAAGAGAAGGGATCCACTAACTTACCACACAGATTTTCTCCCCACCTCCATTCCCTGTCTTTCAGGGGAAACTGAGTTGCTCAAACCCAGCTCATGCAATTAATTGACTGAGCAGTGCTTTTCACAAGTTTTCTGGGACTGTGAACTGTTTAAGGGAACCTTCGAAAGGGATCCAGGGGTAGGCAGCCCAAAGTTTCACAGCTCCTCCCACCCCCAAATTCTTGGAATCAGAAAATCTAGTCTCCAAAGTAGGTCAGCACGTCAGTGAGCAGCTCCTCTGGAAGGGAAGGGAGCAGAGGCCTTGTCTTGATAGAAGGCGGATTCATCCAGGGCTGTCGGCCGCCCAGGCCCCAGGGGCACAGGAGGGAGGGGAGTGGAGGTGGGGAGAAGATACCAGGATTTTGCCTGGGATCTGAAAAGCCTCAGGGCCACAGAGCAACACTAGCCTGAGACCAGACTGCTGGGCCTTCTCGCTGCTGGGAAGGAGGGGGCTGTCAGTCCCCAGATCTAAAGAGCAACCTCCCTCCTGGAGGAGGAGGGAAAGGAGGGAATCTGAGTGCCTGAGTTTAGTGGGGGGAGGGGCTTTCTGACGATCTGAGAGCCTTGAAGCTGCCCCATGTCCTGGGCCCCATGACCTCTGGGGCCTTGGCTTCCCCAGCTGGCAGAGGATTGGGCCTTCCCTGGGGGCCCCCCTTTCTCCCTCCCACCCTGAGGGCCCATCCATCTCTCTCTCTCTCTCTTTTGCACACACTCTTGCCTCTCTCAGGCATTTGTTGTGCAGTTCCTCTTTGTCTGCTGGGCACGAGGGCAACGGCATCTGCCTCCCCCTCCCTGTGCACACCCCCCACCCCCACCCCTTTACTGGCTTGGGAAAGGGATGCTGTAGCCTAGCATCCCCCCCACCAGACACACATATACATTCTCTCCAGCCCCCTCCCCAAGCACATCCAAGCGTGCTCTCGCTTGCTCTCTCTCTCCCTCTCTCCCTCTCTCCCTCTCTCTCTCTCTCTCTCTCTCTCTCTCACACACACACACACACACACACACACACACACACTCACACACATACACCCTGGGCTGAGCTCTTCTTGTTGGCTGCAGCCGTGGGCCCCTGCTCACCGTGCCGCTGCCTGCGAAATGACGGCGGTTCCCCTCACTTCCAGGAATCCACGCTTCCTGGAAGGTGAGTGGCTGGGCTCACCCCTGCCTGCCACCGAGACGCAGACATGCACACACCACCCGCACTCCCTCGCCGTTTCCAAGGCGGCGGCCGCGTTCGCACCCCAGGGTCTCACCGGCAAGGGAAGGATAATGTAAGTTCAGGCAGAAGGTGGCTAGTGGAGGGGGAAGGGGGGTGCCGGGGCTAGGGAGCCAATTCAGTAACAACTCCCAAGCCTGAGGAGAGGGAAAGGATGGGGGCTGTGTGTGTGTGTGTGTGTGTGTGTGTGTGTGTGTGGCGGGGGAGGGGGCGTTCCTCCTTACACTTGCGGAGGATGGGAAGGGTGTTTGGTGTTGCTAAGCAAAGACTGCGACTTGGACAGTGGGAGATTGTGGTGACATCTTGATTAGGCCTTGGGGACAGATGTAGAGCTGCCCTGGGTGAAATGCCGAGACAGGCCTGGGTGGGAATGGGTAATAGAATCTAGGTAAAGAGGAGCCTTGGCAGCAGAAGCCTCAGCCTCGAACAGAGATCCGAGGGCCCTCAGCCTCTTCCCCACAATAGAGCTGGGGATGGGCGTCTTTCTTTGCTCCTGTACCCACTGTTCCCTGCTAGCAGGCTAGCATCCTGCCACCCTGGAGCCCATGGTCAAGACAGGGAAAGCAGTTAGGATAAGATTCCTTGCTGATAAGTGTGGAGGTTCTTAGACCTCATGGCTGTTCCCTAGAGGCAACCACTCTTTGAAGGGATCGAGGAAGGGCAGCAGGAGTGGAGGGCTTGTCTCCTTCAGCATGTGAAACACATTTAGCTGGTGGGACCTTGCCCCATTTCCTCTCTCTCCCTCCTGTTTTTCTGCCCCATACCCGCCTCCTTGTTCCTCTGATGTCAACCTCATGATTTGGCTTTGCCCTCTGGGGGTTCAGCCAATCTATGATGACTTTGACCAAGAAAATTTATCTGAGACCTGAGAGTGGCCTTAATTCTTGGCTTTGACAGTCTGGGGTTTCTTGGGAGTCCCAGGCATTTGAAGTTCCCTCACTGGGGTTTCTGGGACTGACAGAGGAACTGCTGAACTTCCTAAATCTGACTCTAGTCCCCTTCACCCTCCGGCTAGAACTCAAAATCCCAGGGTCCCCATAAAGACTTTCTGACCCCTAAAACAGATTCATTTTTATGTATTAGTGCCACAAAAGTAGACTTGAACCTGTTTTCCCTCTTACCTTTATCCTAGGGAGGGCAATGGCATCTAAGACCCACCCAGACTAACGGTGTGACTGTGGAGGCACCTACTCTTCCTCCTGTTCCCAGGCCTTAATAAGGAAGGGACAAAGGATATTTTCCTCTTAATGTCCCTAAATATTCCTTTAAGCATATTTTCCCCATATATCAAGCCCAGTAGGCTGGGACTAGAGATGGATTTCCAGCAAGTTCACTCATTGTTTTAGGGTCCAGGGCTCAGTACCAGGGCCCAGAGCTCAGTTCTTCCCCCATTACAAATATCAAGTGATTTAGGGCAAGTTAGCACTAATGTCTGAAAAGGAACAAGGAGACACTCCTTTTAGCCCTTTTAACCATAGTAAACCCTACACTGTGTTAAAGGACGTATTGTAAAACTGGGTCTGAGTCTACACATCTCAACCCACAACTCCTGAGATGCTCACTTTGATGATATGCGTGTGGTTCTGACTTGGGCAACTTTTCTAGATAACCATGGTTCATCTAAAGAGCCCCAGCTGGGAAAACTGAAAATGCCATAAGGCATTTTCTATAGATAGTGAACAAATTTTCCTCAGGCTTTGATGGGATAGAATGGGGGAAATGGGACTTTTAGAAGAGGATATGAATGGGAAATGGTCCCAAAGTCCTGAGTGGTTGTTTTCTTCCCACTGACCAAGCTGGAGAGGGATCCCTCAGGAGGGTGTGTTCCGGATTTCTTGCCTCAGTCCCAAGACTCCAACCATTTTATAATGGAATCTTTATTTTGTGAAAGTAAGTATGTACATAGCTGGGAAATTGGGTAAAGTACTAATAGGTGGACTTTAGGGATGAATTTTAGGGTTTGTCTCTCTCTCTCTCTCTCTCTCTCTCTCTCTCTCTCTCTCTTCCGTATTTAGGCTTGTGTGTACGCATCCATGCATGTTCATGTTAGCAGATAATGTAGAAGGCTATGGGTGTGTTTACCCCCGTAGGTATGTTCTCTTTATGTGTATCTACATGTGTGGTATATGTCTGTGTTTCTGTGTATGTTTACCTACTTGTATGTTATTTTTGTTTATTTGTTTTTGTGGATTTTTTTACCTATAAATTTGTGCAAAAGATTGCGGGGAGGAGGGATTTTTTTTTTTTTAAAGACATGATTCATATCTTCAGATATGTTAACTATTTTTTAAAGACATAACCAGACTCTCAAAACTCATTTTTACAAAGCAATTTATCAACAAGTTAACAATGAATATATTGAGAATAAACTTATGTCACTGTCAAGGGAACATCAAGTAGTATTTAGGTATTTGGAATCATATCAGATTGGAGGCTTTCTAGAGTAGTCAAATTTTTACTGATTTCAGAAGAGAAGATCTAATGGGCCCAACTCTCCTCTGCTGAAACAATGACTCTCAACTGGCTGTGTAGACGGTGGCTAAGGACATGAGTGCTTACTGTTTATGTTCCATCCGGGTTCCACCACTACCAGCTATGTCACCTTGGACAAGAAACACAGCCTCTTTTGGGCCTCAGTTTTCTCATCTGAAAAATTAAGACAATATTGGCACCTGCTTCAACAGGGTTGTTCACATAAAGTGCACAGAACAATACCTGGCACAAAATAAGCACTCAATAACACTCAATAAGTGTTAGCAGCTGTCATTATGATCACTTTTATTATAATTAGACTCAGGGACAATTCCAGCTGCCCTTCCTACAGATCCCAAACCTGGTGCTGGGGGCTCCGGAGAGGAACAATAGGGAAGAGCATCTGTCCTGAACCACCTCCCTTTTGAGGCCCCCATTTTCCTCTCCACCCTGGCCTGCCCAGCCTCAGCCTTCCTTCCTGTAGATGTCAGGCAGTGATGCTCTTCCCCTCAGGCCTAGAAAAAGGTAGAGTGAACAAGATGCAGCTACTGAGCTTGCAGAAGTCAGCACTGGGCACCAGGCTGACAAGGGCACAAGGTGATGAGGGAGCATAAGTTAAGCTGAGGACAAAGTACAAGCTAGCCTCCTGGGCCACTCCCCCCCACCCCAGGTGGAATATATGTGCTATTCCTCAGACACTCCTGGCTACCCAAGAACAAAGGAAAGGGGCTTAAGTGCTTACCATGGTGATGTGGGAAACAAAGGCAAATGAAAAATTAAACTCCCTTACTGCCTACAGCCCATTGACAAGTCCTTGAAACAGGCAGAGTGACCTTCCTCTAGAGCTCAGCTGCCTCGATGATGACACTTTGCTATGGGCAAAAGAGAATCTTAGCTTAACATTATCCCAACCCCCAGGATCCTGTAAGTCTACTTTAACATATAAAAATTCCTTTGGAAACTTCCTTTATCTCAACTCCCCCAAGATATATGCTGGCAATCATACCCCAAGCTTATGGTCCTCTGATATACATCTGAAGGGTCTCATGACTGAGATTTTACTAAATGGTAATAAATGGCATTTTCCTAACAGTAGCTGGCCCCTTGAAGTCCTGGAAAGCTTGCTTCCAAAATTCCTTGGAGACTTACTCTGTCCCTAACCCCCTCCCAATCTGAGGGTATATAATCAGTTACCCGTAGCAACCCCAGTGCAGCTCTTCCTGCCCACGGGTCCTGTCCCCGTGCTTTCATAAAATCACCTTTTTGCACCAAAGACGTCTTCAAGAATTCTTTCTTGGCCGTCAGCTCTGGACCACCCCACCATCACCCCAAAACTTCATCACAAGGTATGGTGCTGAACGTATAACACTGCCTTGTACATGGCTACAAGATGAGTGTTTGCAAAGCATAACAGAATTTTGAAAAGGTGAGGCAATGGACAGTAAAAGGCCCGGCTGCAGCTTCACCTGTCCTCTTATTCTCTCCTCCAAGGTAGCGGGGACTCATCTCTGGAGAAGGAGTTCCTTGGGGCCCCGGTGGGGCCCTCGGTGAGCACCCCCAACAGCCAGCACTCTTCTCCCAGCCGCTCACTCAGTGGTAAGTGCAATCTCCTGCCCTGCCCTGGCACTAGGCACCCTGTTTGTGTTTGGCCCTCAGTTCACCCTCCACTGGCAGCCATTTCCCCATTGCTGCCTCCCTCTGGTTTCCTGCATACAGCCTCTAAAACACTAAGGAGTTCAGCATCTAGGGTCCTTCTGACTTCTGGAAGGAGAGTGAATGGTCTCTGCCAGACAAGGGTAGAATTAAAAGAAGCACGGGTGGGATTAAGCTAAAGTCTCCAAAGAGAAACCCTGGAGTTGGAGAAGCAAGGACATAGGAATGGTCACAAGCTAGAGTCAGTCAGGAAATAGAGATGAGAGGGATCTTCTCATCACCACCAACCCAGCCCCACCCCCATTCTCCTGCCCGGACAGGGTCCCCATTACTGCCTCTTCTAGCTGGCCCTAGATCTGTGACATTCTCTAAATGGTTGGAATAGCCAGGAATGTAGGTCAGAGCTAGAGCCAAAGCTTACTCCTCAGTGGCTCCTCCCTCCTTCATCCCCCTCTCCAGATTTTAATGGAGGGGAGTAGAGGGGGTTCACTCTTATGGGGAGGGAGGATAATGTGAGCCATGTCTGTCTTCCAGTTTTGCTCTCTCTTTAGCCTGCCATCTCTTTGGTCTTCCTAGGACCATTTTCCCGCCACTGTTACTTGCTGGCTTCCTGCCCAGGGCCAAGCCAGACGTCTTTCTTTATGACAAGAGAGTGGAGAAAAAGGCTCTCCTTAGCCTCCTCCTCTCCCCAGTGGGACAGAAGACATCCAGTGTACCCCAACTTCTTTCTCTTGAAGCCTATTTGCCTGGGTGGTGAGATAGGAGGAAAAGGTTGTTTCAGGTCCCAGCAGGAGTGCCGTATCACCACCGAGGATACCGAGGGTATTGGCCACTTTTAAAGCCCACGTGTCTCAGGGCCGGGAGAAAGCCTTCTGGACATTGGGAGTGACATTCTGGTCTGCGGGCAGGTTCCCCCCTTTGCCTGTCTCTGTCCTAAACACCATCCCACCCTTCAGCCAACTCCATCAAGGTGGAGATGTACAGCGATGAGGAGTCGAGCAGACTGCTGGGGCCAGATGAGCGGCTCCTAGAAAAGGACGACAGTGTGATCGTGGAAGACTCGTTGTCAGAGCCCCTGGGCTACTGTGATGGAAGTGGGCCAGAGCCTCACTCCCCCGGGGGCATCCGGCTGCCCAATGGCAAGCTCAAATGTGATGTCTGCGGCATGGTCTGTATCGGACCCAATGTGCTCATGGTGCATAAGCGCAGCCACACGGGTGAGTAAGCCAGGGGGTTGAGGAGGAGCTCCCAGGGTAGGCTGGAAAAGCAGAGGCCCACAATGCAGTGGGACAGCCTCAGAAAGGGAAGAGTCTCTCCCAGCACATTTTCTAGCCAATGAAAGAAAGGGGGGATGGCGTTTGGATTCCCTCCACACTGTACTTCTTTGGCACTCTCATCAGCTGTTGTTATAAAGAAAAACTGGTATTTTTCTCAGGAGGTGAGGGAGAGGTAGATGTAGCCTCAGGATGAATCCTACAGCCCAACAGGGGTAGGACCCTGTTTGGGCCCTGTTGATTTAGACAAACAAACATACACAAACAAAGAAAAGGAAAACAAAAGCCTCTTCTCAGCTTTCTCAGCCTTTGGGCTCCAGGGGCAGAGTGGGTCTTATAAGGCTCGGTTTTGGGTTAATGATCTTTTGGCCCAGAGTTCCAGGCCTGGTGCCCTTTGCCCTGCCATTCATCCTGATCCACACCTTCCCAGGGTAAGTCTCTTCCCAAGGGAATCTTTAGAAAGCAGGAATTTCCTGTGCGTGCCACAGCTCTGCCTCTCAGTAATTGTTCTGAGCATCGTCCCTTAGGCAGGGTGGGGCAGAGGGTGACAGAAGAGGTTCAGCCTTCAAAATTCCTCACATGCAGTCCTCAGAGATCTGTTCTTTCTCTTGCAGGTGAAAGGCCCTTCCACTGCAACCAGTGTGGCGCCTCCTTCACCCAGAAGGGGAACCTGCTGCGCCACATCAAACTTCACTCTGGGGAGAAGCCTTTCAAATGTCCCTTCTGTAACTACGCCTGCCGCCGGCGCGATGCTCTCACTGGCCACCTCCGCACACACTCGGGTCAGTTACCTATTTAGGGGGAAGGAAGAGTGGGACCTCAGTACACCCAGAAAATAGAGCTCAGTGACCTCTCTGACATTTGGGGAGTTACAGTGTCTGTCACTGAGGAGGGCAGAGCACTCACAGAGCAGATAGGGCCCTGCCTCTCTCACCCCTCGTCTGGGCAGCAGGGCCCCATGGGGAATTTGGGGGACTCTTTGGTGAGGTATTTTACATCTGCCACACTGTGACTTGGAGCAAAAGGAGCAGGGGTGATTTTCTTGGCTCTTAACAGTCACTCGCCCTTTGTTTTTTAAAGTTTCGTGCTAATGCCAGAACCATCTGTGCCTTGTCACCCCCCCACACACACATAATTCTAAGCATCAGGAAAACCCTTCCTCATACTCCCCTGTGCTCGAGGCCCCACACTCATCACCATCATCACCTCCCTCCAGAATACCAGACGTCTCGGACAACCACTCTCTGTCCTCTCCTTTACTTCCTACTGGTTCCTGAAAATAGCCATGGTCCTCCAAACTGGGAGAAAGGTAGCCTAGGAAAAACCTCTGTTCCCCATCCCAAGAGGTTGTCACCTTCCCAGAGGCAAGAACAAGTCATGAGGGTGTCTAGAGGGTAGTGTTTGGATCAGTGCCAGCGAACCAGACTACCCGGGTTTCCTACCCCAGCCAAGACTGTTTGAGTCAACATCTGTCTGAATCAGCTGCACAGATAGCACTTTTGAAGCATCTTACTAAATTTTAAGTTTTTGACTTGGCCTTGTGAAGAGGCCGGGAGTCACGCTGGCAGGAAGGAGGAGCTCAAGAGTGGGGAAAGGCTGGAAGAAGGGCAGAGGGAAAAAATTAGTAGGATTTGTCCTTGGAAATGTTCCTTGCTGTTTTTCTCTTTTCCCAAACTCTCTCAGGCCAGGATGTAAGGGGACAGAGCAATCACCTCATCACCCTTTTCCCAGCCACCTACCGTGTTCTAGGTTCTCTCACCTTGGAGGTGAGTAGAGAAACAGGGAGAAAGGTCATCGTTGATTCAGGCTTTATAATCCACAAAGCATTTTGCTTGTTTTTTCATGTGATCCTCATAACGCCTCTAAGGTAGATGGCATTATCCTTGTTTTGCTGACAAGGATACTGAAACTCTGGGGGAGAAAGAAAGGAAGAAAAAAAAAGATTTGCTGGTCACAGAGCTATCCTGCAGCCTTCCTGGACCCCTATAAATGTTCTATGTCAAAGAATCCTACTCCTTTTCCTCAGAAAAGGGGCGGCTCCCCCTGCTGGTTTGGAACAAGGATGGCTTCTCCCTAGAATTCTTGAACCAATAGCAATGAGGCCAGCTGGGTAAATTTTGGATGTTGTTCTGTAGGAGACTTATTAGGGACAGAATTAGACGCAGGTATACCACTGGGTCCCATCTCTGTGATATGCTTTCTGTTATAACCCACACTATAATGAAAAAAGGGGCTCCTCTCCCAGATGTTAAACCATTTCCCCCAAAGTCTTGAGTGGACAGGGACCATGGCATTCACCTCATCTCCCAAATACTAGGATTTACAGAGAAAGGTCAAAATGGCATTAGACTGATTGAATCAAGGCCCAGTTTATGGGGGTGTGTGTGTGTGTGTGTGTGTGTGTGTGTGTGTGTGTGTGAGTGTGTGTGTGTAAGGGCCGCGCGGCTAGTATTACCAGCCTCCTGGAGACACCTCCTATCTTCCTGCTCAATAGTAGCAAGATACATAAAATAAAATATACAGTACCTTGTTTCTCTCACTTTCCTTCTCCTGTCACAAATATCATCTCTCAAAAGTTGTCTTTAAATGAAGTGTCCATCTCAGTTTTCCTGACTTCTTCAGTAGAAACAAAATCTTCTTTTTTTTCTTTAAGTAATCTGTACAGTCACCATGGGGCTTGAACTCACAACACTGAGATGAAGGGTCGCATGCTCTCCCAACTAAGCCAGCCAGACACCCCAGAAAAAATCTTTATAACTTGTTCTTTATTTTTAAAAAAATTTTAAAGGCCCTCAAAGTTGTTGTTTCTGTTCCTTTTACTCATCTCCTTTATTCTCCTCTCTGTCCTTTTATTCTTTTTCTCTTCTCGGAATTTCTCTATCAGTGATAGTTGTTCTGGGGCTCTCTTGGTATCTCAGTGTAGAGGGACAGAAAAATAAGCAGTAGAGGTGCCTGGCTGGCTCAGCTGGTGAAGCATGTGACTCTTGATCTTGGGGCTGTAAGTTCTAGCCCCAGATTACTTAAAAATAAAATCTGAAAGGAAGAAAGAAAGAGAGGGAGAGAGAGAGAGGGAGAGAGGAAGGGAGGGAGGGAGGAAGAAAGAAAGAGAGGGGGAAAGGGAGGGTGGGGGGGAGGGAGGAAGAAAGAAAGGAAGAAAAGCAGTAAAACTAGGCTAAGGATGGAGGTAAAAGTATAAGTAAAGGTCAGTGAGAACTGTCCCTCCCCCCATTGACAGATCTAAGGGCTCTCATTTCTGTCACCCCAGGTCACCAATTTCCCTCAAACCGAAGCAGATAACTCATAAGCAAAAAATCCCCTTGTCTGATAAACAGCACTTACACCCGCTTGCCACATGGAAAGGTTAAACCACAGTCTGGGCCCCAGAATCTGAGACCCTGGGGTGGGGCCAGCCTGCCTGCCAGGGACGATCCCCTACAAAGTCCCTGGGTCCTCCCTTCCGTTTTTAGCAGCAGTTTGGCCATTGTGAGGCCCACCAGCAGTCCAAAGCTATATGCCCTGGCTCCCCTCTGTCCTCCCATAGCTGCGCACTGGCCCTCTTCTCCACAGTTCGGTTATCTGTCCATGCTTGCAGCTGGAGTCAGGGAAGGAAAGACAAGCCGAACTCACCTGAGCGACATCCCTTCCTCCTCAAGCCCATGAGCCTTTGCTCCTGGATGGTTTTGTAGAGCCAGGGTACAGGGAGAAGTAACTCATGCCATCCGTCTCCCGTCTCCTCCACAGTCTCCTCTCCCACGGTGGGCAAGCCCTACAAGTGTAACTACTGTGGCCGGAGCTACAAACAGCAGAGTACCCTGGAGGAGCACAAAGAGCGGTGCCACAACTACCTACAGAGTCTCAGCACTGAAGCCCAAGCTCTGGCTGGCCAAGCAGGTAGGGCTGTAGGCAGGCCTGTGGGGGAGTTGAGGGCTGGGTCAGAGGGAGTGCAGGACCAGGATGATTCCAGCATCTACCCCCTCTTCACAAAGGGATGCGATCTGTGGAAAAAGGACAGTTACCTCAGTAAATCTGCCAAGCCCTCCAGTCGGTGCAAAGCCCTGTGGTAGGTGCTGCAGGGAGATCCAGGGGTCAGAGAGGATTTGATCTATGTCCTCAGTGTAATGGGAGAGAGAAAACACAAGGAAGTATAAAATCAAGGGTCACATGTACATAATTGTCCTCAAGTTACTTGAAATGTTGCTAGGATGAGCTCTGGATGGGCGGGGAGTGAGCAGAACCTAGTTTTCCAGGTATCGGGTATGACCTTCCTTGGCTACCGACCTGCTGATTTTCTCCAGGCAAAGGCTGCTGGGCTAATGCTACCCCCATTCAGCTATTACTTATCTCCACCTCCTTCTCCCCAGGTGATGAGATACGTGACCTGGAGATGGTGCCAGACTCCATGTTGCACTCATCCTCTGAGCGGCCAACCTTCATTGATCGGCTGGCCAACAGCCTCACCAAACGCAAGCGTTCCACCCCCCAGAAGTTCGTAGGTAAGAATCCTGTTGGAGAGAAGACATCAGCTTTAAGCCACAGCTCATCTAAATCTGAGCTCTGGTAGCCATTTGACCAGCTAGGTCTGGAGATTTGATTTGGAAAAGTGGTCTGGTAGTCTCTGGTGCTCAGAAAACATCCCCAGAGAACAGGAGGGGAGTGAAGAGGGAGAAGGTACCTCAGGAGGGTGGAGAGGGGTCAGTGTTGAGGGGTCTTGTGGTAGTTGTAAGAGGAAGGGGTCAGGGAGCTCAGGTTCTTACAGGTTCTGAGAATAGCAAGGACTTCAGCCTGTGGGAACTGAGAGAATGACTCTTAGTGTCAGAGGGAGGAGGTGTGAGTGTGGGGTCCACCCATCTGGCCTTGATTGTTCACTCTCTAGCTTTATAAAGAGTAATGAAGGAAGTTTTAAAGATCAGTGGGCTGGGACTGAGTCCTTCCCTAAGATTATAGCCTGGAGTTGGGGAGTGGCCCCAAAGAGGACCTGACCTTGAGGGAAGTAAATGAGGGGTGGTAAATAATATTACAGCCATCCCCATGGTAAGAAAACAAAGAAGTAATCCTGGAGGAGCTTGGGAATTCTCCAAACCCAGCTCTGCTGAGGTCCTCTTCTCCACAGGTGAAAAGCAGATGCGTTTCAGCCTCTCAGACATCCCCTATGATGTGAACTCGGGTGGCTATGAGAAGGATGTGGAGTTGGTAGCACATCATGGCCTGGAGCCTGGCTTTGGAGGTTCTCTGGCCTTTGTGGGGGCAGAGCATCTGCGTCCCCTCCGCCTTCCACCTACCAATTGCATCTCAGAACTCACACCCGTCATCAGCTCTGTCTACACCCAGATGCAGCCCCTCCCCGGCCGACTGGAGCTTCCAGGGTCCCGAGAAGCAGGTGAGGGACCCGAGGACCTGGCCGATGGAGGTCCCCTCCTCTACCGGGCCCGAGGCCCCCTGACCGACCCTGGGGCATCCCCCAGCAATGGCTGCCAAGACTCCACAGATACAGAGAGCAACCACGAAGATCGGGTTGGGGGGGTGGTATCCCTCCCTCAGGGTCCCCCACCCCAGCCACCTCCCACCATTGTGGTGGGCCGGCCCAGTCCTGCCTACGCCAAAGAGGACCCCAAGCCACAGGAGGGGTTACTACGGGGCACCCCAGGCCCCTCCAAGGAAGTGCTCCGGGTGGTGGGCGAGAGTGGTGAGCCCGTGAAAGCCTTCAAGTGTGAGCACTGCCGAATCCTTTTTCTGGACCATGTCATGTTCACCATCCACATGGGCTGCCATGGCTTCAGAGACCCTTTCGAGTGTAACATCTGTGGTTACCACAGCCAGGACCGGTACGAATTCTCTTCTCACATTGTCCGGGGGGAGCACAAGGTGGGCTAGCCACCTGCTGCCCTCCCCTCAGTCCGCCACTCCACTGCCCTGCCTACACGAGTCTAGCTCTGTCCCCACTACATCCCAAGGAGTTTTGCTCGGTAGCCCCCACCACTGGCTACCTGACTTCATACTTGACCCTGACCCCTCTTCACCTATTCTCCTCTACCCTGACTGATTTAAGCATTGTGATGAAACAGGCTTTTTTGCTTACATTTCTCCTTTTCCTCTTTTCCTCTCATCCCAGCATATTCAGAGTTATTTATTAATACAATTTGTGGATGTTTCTTTTGCTTTTTTCTCTTAACTTGTATCAGTCGCTTGCCACTTCCCCCACCCTCCTGCCCACAGTCCCTTTCCACTTTAGACCTCATTTTTTTTTCTTTGATCCAGCTTTCTCTAACAGCCCTAGGGGCAGGAAGCTCCTCTTAGTCCTAAGAGTTCTGAGCTTCTTGTGTTAATTCCTCACCTTTTGCTTTATCTGATTCTTCAGTTTTGATGCTGATAGCTCCCTCTGGCCCTCCGTTTGCTCTGTGGCATTATATCTCCTCTCTGGGACCCTCCAACCTGGTACTCCATACCTCTTGTGCCCTCTCACTTTAGGCAGCTTGCACTATGCTTGAAAAAATGAAGCTTTCCTCATTTGGAAGTAGGAGGGGCTGAAGAAATTCTCCCCAGGCACTGTGGGACTGAGGGTCCTCTTGATGTTCCCCTAGTAACGTGAGTTCCCCAAAGCCCACATTCGGGAATCTCCCTCTGGGATGTGATCTATCTCTTCTCTCCTCAAACAACCCCCAACACAGCTACTCTCTTCAACCTCCTCGTCTACTCAGTGGTGGTTTTTCTCTCCTTGGAGTGCCCCAATTTTATATTCTCAGGGGCCAAGGCTAGGTCTGCAATCCTGTCTCTGACACGTTGGGAGCCACAGGTGCCTAATTGGGAACCAGGGCATGGGAAGGGGGTGGTTTAAAATTCTTCTCTTTCTCTTCCACCTCTAAACTTCTTCACTCTAGTGACCTTCCTAGGCTCTCAGGGGCTCCTACAGTCCTTGTCCTATGAGAAACTAGTGGGTTGCTGCCTGATGACAAGGGGCATCTCAACCCCTCAGTCATGCTGCCTTCTTCTTCTCCCCGCAACCCCCTGCAAGATTCACCCTCATTCCCAGGCTTCTGGGCCCTGTTCTTAAGATCAGTGGCAGGGAGAAAAGGGTGTCTCTTTTCTCTCTTCTAATTTTCAGTATAACCAAAAAATTATCCCAGGATGAGGAAGGGCATTTGCCCCTCACCTTATTCCATTCTTGTCCCGGCAAGAATGGGATGGGCACAACTGAACTGGGGGTCATCCTTTACTGCCCCCTTCTATACTCAGTTCCCAGATGTAGGGCAGGAGGGGGCACTCTCCTCCTGGCTACAGCAGAGACCCCCTGGCTTTTTGGGTAACCTAGTTAGTGAGAAGGGGGCAGGAGGAGATAGCTCTACTGCAAGTGGAGGTCTCTTTCTACAAGCGTTTTCTGCCCCCAGGCCACAGCTATCCCATTCTCTGCTTCCTTGAGATTCAAACCAAAGGCTGTTTTTCTATATTTAAAGAAAAAAAGAAAAAAAAGAAAGTAAAAACCAAACACAACACCTCACAAGTTGTAACCCTTGGTCCTCTCTCTCTCTCCTTTTCTCTTCCCTTCCATCTTTCTTTCCATATGTCCTTTCCTTATTGGCTCTTTTGCCTCCTACTTTTCTCACTCCCTATCAGGGATAATTTAGGGGGATGGTGAAGGGTTGGCTAAGGAACAGACCCTGGGATTGGGGCTCCAAAGGGCTCTAAGAAGAGTCTACCTTACCCTCTTATGGGAAGGGAGACCCTAGAAAAACTTCTCCTCTTTTTCCTCCTTTTTCTCCCCCATTATGTAGTCTCCCTGAGAGAACCAGATTGTCAGGAAGGGGCATTGTGGGTTGATTGTTCCTCCCAATGTAGCAATAAACAGATGCTGCCAAGGGCAGAGGATGGGGGAGTTAACTGGAAGGAGAGTGGTCTCTAGATAAGGGGAGAGTCTTCTCAACAGCACCCTAGGGAACTGGCTCCTTGTTTCAGGATGGCAGCAGAGCTGAGATTAATATCTAGGGTTCTCCTCAACTGTTCTGGTTATTGAGCCCCTTCCTGTTAAACTTACCCCTCACCACCTCTTCTGCGTCTGCTGTGTACTTGGTGACACCTCATAAGGACTAGTCCCTTCTGAGGTATCAGAGCCTTAGGGTGCCCCCATCCCCTCCCCCAGTCAGCTCTGGCACCTGTAACCTCCTGGAACATGAAGGACTATGCTCTGAGGCTATACTCTGAGCCCATGAGAGCAGAGACTGGAAGGGCAAGACCAGGTGCTAAGGAGGGGAGAGAAGGGCACTCTGTCTCTCTCCAGACCATCACTGCACTTTAACCAGGGTCTTAGGTACAAAATCCTACTTTCCAGAGCCTTCCAACTCTGGAACCTCAAACATCCTCATGCTCTCTCCCAGCTCCTTTTGCATAAAAAAAAAAAAAAAAAAAAGTAAAGAAAAAGAAAAAAAAACCCACATTGAAACCCACATGGAGAAAAGAGGTGTTTTCCTTTTATACTGATATTCAAAACCAACACCACACACAAAAAGTTTCTAAATAGACACTTTTCCAGACCTTTGTTTTTTTGTGTCAGTGTCCAAGCTGTGGATGGGATTTTGTAATACTTCCAGCAGCTTCTTTCTTTGTGTACATAATATATATATATATTATATATATTTTTAATCAGAAGTTATGAAGAACAAAAAGAAAAAAAAAAATAAAACACAGAAGCAAGTGCAATACCACCTCTCTTCTCTTTCTCTCCCAGGGTTTCATTTGTAGCCTATGCTTGGTGTCTCCTTGGACCTTACCCTTTCACCTCCTCCTCTTCCTTTGGTTTCCTCCAACCCCCTTTTTTAAAGAGTTTTTCTCCTTTCTCAAGGGGAGTTAAACTAGCTTTTGAGACTTATTGCAAAGCATTTTGTATATGTAATATATTGTAAGTAAATATTTGTGTAACGGAGATATACTACTGTAAGTTTTGTACTGTACTGGCTGAAGGTCTGTTATAAATAAACATGAGTAATTTAACACCCTTGGTTGTTTTTGTAGACTTCCTTTGCTGTAACTTTCTGCTGGGAGGAAGGGGGGCCTCCTTGCTGTATATTGTACTAACTGCTAAACGTTTTGAAGGTGAACAAGTCTAAGACTAAGAGGAAGCCAAATAAGAATGCTCAAGTTGTTCCCACAGAAGAACAGATTTTTCGACCTACAGTGGGAAGTGGAGATTTTCCTACCAGGAGTGCCTTCAGGATAGAGAAAGCCCAGCTTGCCTATCCGTCCAAAGTAGAGATTCATCAAACATTTGTAGAGTACCTACTATATGCAAAACACATTACATGCCTAGGGAGATACAAGTTACAATAACATGAGAGATTAAAACAATAGGATCTACCACTTCCTGAGCACCTCATAAATGCCAAGCGCTGTGCCAAGTATTCATTTAATAGTAGAAACCACCTACAAATAAATGATCCACCATTACTAGTGAAGAAATAAAAACCCAGAAGAGAATAAATAACTTGCCCGAGACTCATCAGCCAATAAATGTCAAAACCCAGATTTGAACCCAGGAGTGTGTAACTCCAAAGTCTGTGTCCATACCTTTATGCCAGGAAATGCAGCCACTGAAACTCCTAGGTTATAAAAATCCAAAGAAAAGCCAAGATAGGAACATTAACTTGATTCTTAAATCTTAACTATTTTCTGTCCCCTTCACGCTGCACTTTTTTCTGTTTTATCTCACTGCCAGTCCATACACTAACGTCTGCCTTCTGTTTCCCATGAGACTATATTGAAGTGAAAATTGAAGACACTTCCATCTAAAGTCTATCATTTTCTGTGCCTCATTAAAACTAACAAATTCAAAATTGGGAGAGACCATGAATATAGTTGTTCTGAATCCAAAACAAAGTTAGAAAATAAATTTTAACCCCAATAAATTGGATTAGAGATTAAAAGAAACTGAAAGAAAAGAAAAAACAAAACAAAACAAAACACGATGGGTTTCTTTTGAGAGAAAGTAACTGGTGTTCAGACTCCAGAATGATCCATGAATGAATTGTGGATCTCCATCTGTACCATCTTGGGTCTGAATTCTGGGAGGTCCACTTGACACTCTAATTTTTTCATATTTGGAGACAACTGGGTGGTTGGCCGCCCATGGATAGCATTCCGGCTCAAAGCTGAAGACTTTCTGAAGACTCTTCAGAGGTAATTGGAACTTATATGAATGAAAGTATGTTTCAACCATAGGCCAAACTCATCACGGGAGTGATGAAATCACTTCAGTGGGGCTTGGTCAACATTTATTAAAGCAAAGTATAAAATAGAACATATCATTGCACTTTACGTCCTAAGGCAAGTACTGTTTCATGAAGTCTGTGTTTGCGTTTTGTAGGTTTGTGTATTTGTGTTTGTGTTTGTATTAAGTACCAACGTAAAATATATTTCTACTATGGGTGGAGTAAAAATTGTTGAAGTTACTGTTCCAGACTATATACCAGCATCCATTTTTTGTTGTTGTTAGGTGGGAGGCAGCATAGTGGAATGGAGCCAGGACACCACCTACTAACTCTGTGACTTTTCGGCAACCTCAGTTTTAACGGCTCTACACCTCAGTTTTTCAATCTGCAAAGTGAAGATAATAATAGTACCTCCCTTATAGGTTTGTTGAAGGTAAAATGAGTTAATATTTATAAAGCGCTTACTACAGCGCTTGACACTATGCTAACAGGATCCAGGGATTTTTTTTTTTAAGTGAATAAAAAACAGCCCTAACACCCACGTACTTCCCAACGGCCCTTCAAAGGGTTTTGTCCGTATTGGAAAGAAGAATTAACAAAACGTTTTGTTCCCCAACCCACTCCCGTCCTTCGTTTCTCAATCCCACACCAAGGACTATGACTGTCAGAGAAATAAGCCGAGAGCGTCCCCCGGTGGCATAGCTCCGCTTTCGCTCTAAGGGTCGCAGCCAAGGGCCTGCCACCTTCGCACTACAACTCCCATGCATCCTGCCAACTCTGACCTTTAATAGTACGGTTTGTGGTCTAGTCCCGGGCAATACCTGTGTATAGCGTCGCAAAAACCGGATAATTACAACGCCCAGAATTACTTCCGGGGTAGGGTGCCGTGGTGCTTGGTGGGAAACGTATAACCCTAATTTTCTTCCGCCAGCTGGTTAAATAGTCCCATGGTCACTGTCTGCCACGGATAACTAAGCTCGAGAAACGCCTTTCTACCCTAGATTGCAGCGTAAACGCGGGATGATAAAGAAAGTTTGAGTAAAGTGGGTGGCCGTTCTTGGTATGTGTCTCCTAAATAGTCTTCCTGTGTGAGCGGAGGGATTTCGTACTATATAAAAGAGCCGGGCTGAGCTCAACGTCCTCTCTCGGGGTCTCGTTTCCAAGATGGTGAGTAGTGGCGCGTGGTGAGTGCGGGTGTCCTAGTGAGGACCGAGAAAAGCAGATTTGGGGGGGTTGGGGATTTCAAAACCTGGGCCATGGTGGGGAGGACACAGAGTGTGTATATTTGTTCCGAACTTGGAGGGATTTGCGGACGGACTGAAGGTCTCAGTGGAGCCTTTTTAGGGGCTGCCGGCGAGGATTGAAGCTGGTAGGAGGCTAAGGTTGGGAAAGTTGCGTCCCCTTTATAATAAAGACCTTCATTCTGATGCAGACCAAGAAAAGAAGGAACAATGGTCGTGCCAAAAAAGGCCGCGGCCACGTGCAGCCTATTCGCTGCACCAACTGTGCCCGTTGCGTCCCCAAGGATAAGGCCATTAAGAAGTTCGTTATCCGGAACATAGTAGAGGCCGCCGCGGTCAGGGACATTTCTGAAGCGAGTGTCTTCGACGGTGAGTGAGCTCTTGGCGCAGCCCTTCCCCACTTACAGGCTCTTTTCGTCGGCGCGTTTCTGCCGCGTCCCAGGTACCTTCTATGCACATTTAGAACTGTTGGCGGTTAACAGAGAACGGTATTTTTATTATGTATTGTTCCTTTTTTGTTTGTTTTTTGGGGTTTTTTTTCACCCTTGACTGGGCGGTGTCTTTTATAATAGTGCAGTCTTTGGGTCATCGTTTGTGGCTCTTTAGAGAGTGAGATTCTAATGTAAATGTAGCAACCTTCACGGATTGTTGAAGAACGTTTGAATACTTACGAAAATGTACAGACTAAGTCTTTTGAATAATGTTTCAAGAATGAAGGTAGTCTCATTTGGTCAAAGGTAGACTTTTTATAGCAATAGGCTTCTTGTGGTTTTGGTCACTTTTTCTTACAACAAATCAGTCTTCCTAGGGAAGGAAAAGGGGCCCAAGGGACAGACAGTGGGATTGGTGCAACTGTTGAAGGAACTGGATTGATTCTCTGTTTATTACATGTAGGCTGTGGATTTGGTACCCATGATGACAAGATGGGTTAGTGTAGGGGTCCGGGAGTGTTCATTTGTGAAAATGCGGGTGTGTTAAATTATCAGAAACTGAACAGTTGCTTTCCAAGTGCAACTTTGTAGCTATACATGAGAGACACTTAACTCTTTGTTTTTAACTGATAGAATGAAGGAGAGAACAAGTGCAAAGTGGGTATGATATCTACTGTTATGCCTCTTACTTTCTGTCTCTTAGCCTATGTGCTTCCCAAGCTGTATGTGAAACTGCATTACTGTGTGAGTTGTGCCATTCACAGCAAGGTAGTCAGGAATCGCTCTCGTGAAGCACGGAAGGACCGAACACCACCACCCAGATTTAGACCTGCCGTAAGTATCCTGAAAAAGATGTGGGAGGCAGAAGGGTGATGGACAGAAGATAACATGAAGATCCAGGGAATATCAAATTAAGCCCTAAGTAGGTATGGTAGATGTAAAACGTCTGCTTTTGAAGTCTCTTCTAAAGAAGAATTGTTAGAGTCCCTTTCCGGTGGAGTAATGTGAATGGTGCACACCTACCAGTTTTCCTTGTATCTATGGCCCAAGTGCATTGTCAGTGCTGGGAGGGTAGTTGTCAAGTTGTTTGAGGGGATATTCTTTCATTGATGTTTTTAAAATTTATTCTTTGTTTTTTTCCCCTCCCCAGGGTGCTGCCCCACGACCTCCACCAAAGCCTATGTAAAGAGTTAAGTCCTTAAGGATTGAAGAAAAACTGTTCTCTGGAAAAATAAAATAAAACAGAGATTGTACTTTATAAATAGCATGTTGAGTGTATCTGTTGTCAGAGTGGGAGTTGTATGTGTCACAAGTACTGTAATTACTTTCCATTCAAGTGTGGAGTGCTACATGGTCTTTTCATGGGGGAGAGAGTTTATCCATGTAAGTAAAACCTTAACTTGGTTTCTTTTGTATTTGTATCCTGGGCCTCCCCAACTTGCATAGCATTGTGGGGGGTGGAGGTAGGGTTAAAGGTACCTCTGGGTGTTAAGTCAATGCCACCATGCATAGTGGATTAAGTTGGTGTCTTAAAAACGGGTGACGAGGGGTGCCCTGTCTAGGTGGCTCAGTCGGTGGCGTCTGACTCCGTTTCGGCTCAGGTCATGATCTCGTGTTTCGTGAGTTTGAGCCCTGGCATCAGGCTCAGCACTGCTGGTGCCAAGCCTACTTGGGATTCTCTCCCTGTTTTCCCCTCCCTTGTTCACAGGTGCTCACTCTCTTTCTCTCATAGGATAAGGAACTAGGAGGGTAAGGGAAAACGAGTGAGGAGTACATCAGGAGATGCTTTAGACTAAGGTTGTTTACCTCTAATGGGGGACATAAAAAGACTTTAACAGGAAGTACATAACTTGGATAGCTTTTCAGAGGATCTGTATTTCAGATCCTTTATAAAATTAACCTTTTTTGGGATTGGTCTGCTGCTGGGCTTGTTTTTGGCCAGCTTTCACCTTTCTATGGTGTATTTCTCTGTGGAGTAAAGATGTGCAGGATACCAGAAGCATTCCTGGGAACTTGTAGTCCCACAAGAGAAAAGAATTTCCATACAAAGTATGGAAGAAAGCTGTATTTTACTTTGTGTGTCAGTGGGTCGTTTTTTTCTGGAGTTCAGAAATTAGAAAGTTACTAGCTATGAATATATATGTTTGAAAAATCCATTTGGGAGTGGGTTGATAATGACTGGTTTAGCTAGTTAGGTTATATGATTATTTTCCACCTCAAACTGAACTAAACCTGTAGCTTGGAAGTTTTGATTAAAACATTTTGGGCACCTGGCTGGCTCAGCCACTGGAGCATGCGACTCTTGATCTTGGGGTTGTGAATTCAAGCCCCACATTCGTATGGAGATCACAAGTTTAATTGATTTATTTTGAGATGGCATGTGTAGAATGGTGAGAGAATCCCAGGCAAGCTCTGCACTGTCAGCATAGAGCCCAATGTAGGGCTCGAACTGTGAGATCATGACCTAAGCTGAAATCAAGAATGGGACGCTTAACCAACTGAGCTACCCAGGCGCCCCACTTAGAAACCTTTCTTTTTTTTTTTTTTTTTAAGTTTTATTTTGAGAGCATGCCAGTAGGGAAAGGAGAGCCAAGAATCCCAAGCAGGCTCTGCACAGTGCAGATGCAGGGCTCAAACTCCCTGAAAGGTGAGATCATGACCAGAGCCAAAGAGTTGGATGTTTAACCCACTGAGCAATGCAGTGGCTTTTTTTAAGATTATATATTTCTTAATGTTAGTTTTGGGGGAAAGTTTGCACACAAGCTGAGAAGGGGCAGAGAGAAAATCTCAAGCAGGCTCTGTTCTGATGCAAGGCTCAGACCCGTGACCCAAGCTAAAATCCAAGAGTCGCCCAACTGAGCCACCCAGACACCCTGCTGTTTATATTTAGCACACGCATGATCAGGGGAGGAACAGAGAAGTGGGGAGAATTAGAAGCCAGCTCTGCACTGTCAGCACAGAGCTGGATGCAGGGCTCCAACCCAGAAACCAGGAGATCATGACCTAAGCTGAAATCAAGAGTCGGATACTTAATCAACTAAGCCACGCAGGCACCCCAGAGGTAACCCTGTTAATTGAATTCTTCAACTGCGGAAAAAACCCAGAAACTGCTGACTCCCAACTTTGCTCATGGTCAGCATACCAATGCATATGCTGAAATAGCAGTGGCAAATGCTGAATTTGTCAGAACAATGTAGATAAGAATATCTGCATCCTTTGGGGAGGACCACGATACCGTCTGTTCTTTTGTTCCTGTAGGCCCTTTACACCAAAGGTAAACACTGGATAGAACACTGAGGTAAAAATGGATGCTAAACTGGTGTGCTAAAACTGTAGCTTGTTCAGTAATGCCAGGTTCAGATAGTAAATCAAGGCCATATAACTACTCCCAGGATTTTTCTTGAAATACGGATAGGCTCAGCCTTTTTTTTTTTTTTTTTTTTTTCAGAGTAGGTTTTAACTGAGTTTTGCAGAACTGGGAGTTTAAAAGTTGATTTGTGCTTTTTTTTTTTCTTTTTTAATATTTTAATCTACAACAACTTGGGGCTCAAACCCACAACGCTTTAAGATAGAGAGTAGCCTTACCAAGCCATTTAGGTGCCCCTGATTTGTGCATTCTTGGTGCGTGTGTGCGCACACACGCGCGCACATGCATACATTCTTAAAAAGTATGAACCTGCGGCACCTGGCTGGCTCAGTCAGTACAGTGTGCAACTCTTGATCTTGGGGTTGAAAATCCAAGCTCCGTGTTGGAAGTATAGGTTACTTAAAATCTTAAAAAATACACAATGATCCTGTCTCCAGGGATTGTACATTCCAGAGCCTAACCGGACTATGAATAGGTTTAGCAATTTCTCTACTTGTAGATAATCTCAAATTCATTGAAATTTTGGAGTGCCAGAGATGACTGATAAAAAAGCTTTTCATGTGCTTCAGGCCCTAAAATAGCCCCATTCCACCTCCCAACCCAACACCCGTTGCAAATAATTCAAATTCACGCCTTGTCTGGTGGACAATCAGGTTATCACTCCCATGTATGGGAAAGATCACATGCTGTCCCACCAGAAGTGACCCACAAGTCAGCTTAAGGTTCTCCAGATGTTGACAGCAAAATGAACAGCCTGCTGTGCTTAAGCTATTGTGGACTAAAGTTGTAGCAGTTGGTTGCAAAAAAGGTGGTAGAGTCATCTGAGTCCCCACCTCCCACTCCCATCTAGTTTGAGTGGACTTATTTTTGAAGAAGAGTGTGAGCAAGGGAGGGGCAGAGACAAATCTGAAGCAGGCTCCAGGCTCTGAGCTGTCAGCACAGAGCCTGATGTGGGGTGTGAGATCATGACCTGAGCCAAAGTCAGTGCTTAACCAACTGAACCACCCAAGTGCCCCCTTAACACTTATGATCTATCCTCTAGTCTCCATTTGTAAAGTATTCAAGCCAGGTAGAGGTCTCTGGGATATTCCAGTCTTTGGTTCTTTTCTTTAGTTTATACATTTAGCTTATTCTTTCAGTAACTATTAGGTATAGAGGAGTGTCTACTTCATCTGCATCAACAAGCTAATAATAGGCTTGTCAAAGGAAGCTGAACCAGCGGATGAAAGAACAGGCTAGAATCTAGATTCACTCATTCAGTAAATGTTACTTGCTGATATGTTTGGCACTTCGTTTCTCAGGCCAAGTCCCCCACATTAAACAGAGCTGTCTGGTTAAGAACCCAAGAGTGGACTCTTAGATGTGAATCTTCTGCTTCTAGCTCTATGACCTTGAATGAGTTACCTAACCTTTCCAATTTTCTTTTTCTTTTTAAGTGGGCTCCATGCCCAACCCACAACCCTGAGATCAAGTCATAAGCTCTACCAACTGAGTGCCAGCCAGGCACTCCTCCAATTTTCTAGTTTTTAGGTGGCCATTTTTTTATTATTATTATTATTAATTTATTTTGAGAGAGAGGAAGAGGGAGCATTCCAAGCAGGTTCTGACAGAGCCCAATGTGGGGCTCCAACACAGGAAAGGTGAGATCATAACCTGAGCCAAAACCAAAAGTCATGCTTAAAACCTGCTGAGCCACCCAGGCGCCCCCACGTGGTCATTCTTATTTGATAGTATTTTTGTGAGGCTTAAGTGATACAAAACATTTATTCAAGAAATACTGTGTTAAGTTTATTTATTTTTGAGAGCAAGAAAGTGTGAGTAGGGGAGGGGCAGTGAGAGAGGGAGAGGAAGAGAGAGAATCCCAAGCAGGCTCTACACTATTAGCGCAGAGCCTGACACAGAGCTCGAACTCCTGAATCATGAGACCATGACCTGAGCTGAAACTAACTCAGAAATATTTTTTTAAAATGGAAAAAAAGGGAGCACCTGGGTGGCTCAGTTAAGGGTTTGACTTTGGCTCAGGTTATGATCTCACATTCGTGGGTTTGAGGCCTACGTCAGGCTTTGTGCTGACAGTTCAGAGCCTGGAGCCTACTTCAGATTGTGTCTCTGTCTCTCTCTGCCCCTCCCCTGCTCACACTCTGTCTCTCTATCAAAAATAAAACATCAAAAACTTTTTTTAAAGAGGAAAAAAAAATATTGAGTATCTACTATGTGCCAGCCATCTAAGTTTTATATAAATGGCCTTATAAGGTTGATAGATAACATTTGATCAAAAAACTGAAGAAAGTGAAAGCAAGCCATTTGAATAAATGGGAAAGAGCTTACTAGCAGAGGGAATAACAAGTGTAAATGTCTTCAGGAAACTGCCTGGCATGTCACAGAAAAAGCAAAGCAATCTGGCTATATTCAAGTGAACTAGGGGGAAGTGGTTTAGATATATAATACTTTATATGAAATCCTTAAGACCTTACTTGCTTTGGAATTGATTTTTACTTTAGAACAGTAATATAGAGCATATACTATTTAATATATAACATCCTGGGGCGCCTGGGTGGCTCAGTCGGTTAAGCGTCCGACTTCAGCCAGGTCACGATCTCGCGGTCTGTGAGTTCGAGCCCCGCGTAGGGCTCTGGGCTGATGGCTCAGAGCCTGGAGCCTGCTTCCGATTCTGTGTCTCCCTCTCTCTCTGGCCCTCCCCCGTTCATGCTCTGTCTCTGTCTCAAAAATAAATAAAACGTTAAAAAAAAATTAATATATAACATCCTTAGAGGGATCTGGAGCAGCACCCAGGATAAAACACATTACTATTTCTGCAGCACAATGCAAGAACAGTCATGTAAATTACCCAACATGAGTTTCGTGTCAGGTTTTTTGCCATATGCGTTCCAAAAATCTTTGGTTTAGAGCTGTTTTATTTGTCATCTTCAGATAAGAGATTGTGTATCGGGGTGCCTGGGTGGCTCAGTTGGTTAAGTGACCGACTCTTGGTTTCTACTCAAGTCCTGGTCTCACAGTTCATGAGTTCAAGCCCTGCATCGGGCTCTGAGCTAATGGCATGGAGCCTGCTTGGGAGTCTGTCTCTCTCTCTCTCTCTCTCTCTGCCCCTCCCCTGCTTGTTCTCTCTTTCAAAATAAAATAATATTTAAAAAATTATGTATCTACCTATGGTATACAAAGTTAGATCATGTGGGTCCTTATAGGCCCTGGACTTCACTCAAAATGTGATGGCAAACAATGAAATACTACTTCACACCCACTAAGATGGCTATAATAAAAAAGACAATAACAAGTTCTGGACAATGTGTGACAAAGTTGGAACCCTTGTACACTACTGGTGGGAATGTGAAATGGTACAGACACTTTGGGACACAGCCCTCAAAAAGTTAAATTTACCATATGACCAAGGTATTCCATTCCTAAGTATATACCCAAGAAAACTGGAAATATATATTCACACAAAAACTTATACATGAAATGTTCATAGCAGCATTATTCATACCAGCCAAAAAGTAGAAACAACCAGGGTTCCTGACTGGTTCAGTTGGTAGAGTATACAATTCTTGATAATGAGTTCAAGCCCCACATTGGGTGTGGAGCCTACTTAAAAATTTTAAAAATAAGTAAGTAAATAAAAAAGGGGTGCCTGGGTGGCTCGGTTGACCATCTGACTGCAGCTCAGGTCATGACCTCACAGTTCATAAGTTCAAGCCCCTCATAGGACTCTGTGCTGACAGGGCAGAGCCCACTTCGGATCCTCTGTCCCTTTCTCTGTCTGTCCCTCCCCAGCCTGTGCTCTCTCAAAAATAAACATTAATAAAAAAAAAGTAGAAACAATCAAAATGTTCATTAACTTGTGAATGGATAAATAAAATATAGTATGTCCATACAAAGGAATATTTGGCCATAAGAAGGAATGGAGTGCTGCTATGTGCCACATTGATGAACCCTGGAAACATGCTAAGTGAAAGAAGCTAGTCATAAAAGACCACATGTTGTATGAGGGTGCCTGGATGGCCCAGTCGGTTAAGCATCTGACTTGGCTCAGGTCATCTCACGATTCATGAGTTCAAGTCCTGCGTGGTGTGAGCCCCACTTCTCTCTCCCCCAGCCTCTCAGCCCCACACTCACTTGTACCCTCTCTCAAAAACAAAACAAAAAACACATGTTGTATGATTCTATTTACATGAAATGCCCAGAATAGGCCAAATTATAGAGACAGAAAAGAGAATAATGGTTACCTAGGGATAGGGAGGTTGGAGGAGAGAGGAGTGACTGTTAAATATATGGGATTTCTTTTAGGGGTAATGAAAACATTCTAAAAGTGATTGGTGGTACTTGCACAGCTCTGTGAGATATACTAAAAACAGCCGAATTGTACACTTCACATGAGTGAATTATAGCTATATGAATATAGCTCAGTAAAGCTGTTACAAAAATAAAGTGATAGTAATCCATTGGGGGAGCACAGCGGTGACATGATCTGACTTAGATCTAGTGAGTTCATGATCAATCTTGGCTATTTTCTTTTGTTGTTTGTTTTAGAGAGAGAACACGACCTGGTGGAGGGGGAGAGGTGAGAGACAGAGAATCTTAAGCAGACTCCACACTCAGCAGGGAGCCCAAGGTGGGGCTCAATCACAACCCTGGGATCATGACATGAGCCAAAATCAAGAGTGGACTGAGCCACCCAGGTGCCCGGCTATTTTTTTTATTATACCACAGCTACCTCTGAAATGCTAGATGAGTACTTCCCAACTTCAAACATTTGTATACTTCTGTTGGTATTTCTGTCATATCTAAAACTGTCATTTTCTTTAAATTGATTCACCTTTATATATATTAATCATGAAAAAGGATTCTATATGATGAAATTAGTATTCTAAATGGAAAACTAATAACTCTTGCCATAAATAGAAGGTAATGCTTTTTTAAAAGCAAACTACATAATCTTTTAAGTTAAAAAAAAAAGTTTATTGCTATTTTTTTATTCCCAAAATGGTTTTTATCACCGAAGATGGTACCGCCAAAGTCATCCCATGTATGTCTATGGGAAATGTTTCTTCAGCTGTAAACTTACGAGGTCAGAGACAATGTCTAGATAGTCAATTATATTGCCTGACATACAGCCGGTGCTCAACATTTTGAATAAATAAATATTGCTAGGCTTATTGAAAAGTCAGGGATGAATGAAATAATCTCCTAAGATTATTTCTGCCAACTGAATAAAATTCATTCCTAATGTCACCTCTAAAAAGCAGGATTCAAAGATCTTGAGGGTATGGGGCACCTGGCTGGCTCAGTCGATAGAACATATGACTCTTGATCTTAGGGGTCCCGAGTTACAGTCCCACGTTGGGCGGAGAGTTTACCTAAAACATCAACAACAAAGATCTTGAGGGTGGAGTTTGGGACTCTGCATTTTAATAACACCCCAAGTGATTCTGATACAAGTGATCTGCAGACCATACTTTGAAAGATATTAAAGAATTGTACTAGGAGGGTGCCTGGGTGGCTCAGTTGGTTGAGTGTCCGACTTCGGCTCAGGTCATGATCCTGTGGTTTGTGGGTTCAAGCCTCTCATCAGGCTCTGTGCTGACAGCTCAGAGCTTGGAACCTGCTGTGGATTTTTCCTGCCCATCCTCTGCTCATGCTCTGTGTCTCATTCCCTGCCCATCCTCTGCTCATGCTCTGTGTCTCTTTCTCTCTCTCAAAAATAAATAAATATTAAAAAAAAAAAAAAAAGAATTGTACTAGGAAAAGAATATGCAGGATTGGTTTGCTCTAGTTTGGGAATATAAGCATGGAAATTACAGTGCTACTTCAGTCATGATTGGTGGATGGAGAAGTCCAACATCAGTTGGGAGAAAGGGGAACCAGAAAAGAACTGATTGGAAAAAATAAGGGTGGCTGAGGGACTGAGGGTGTTGAGCAAGAAGACAAGATCTGAAGGTATAGGGGAAGTGGTAAAACATATAATGAAATATTTAAGACACACAGCAAATTGTCTATATATCCACCTCCCAGCTTAAGAAAGAAAAGGTTACTTGTAGAATTGGATTTCTCTGTGAGCTCCCCACTGATTGCATCCCACTCTCTTCCTCTAAGTGGTAACCACTAAACTGAAGTTTCATCATTCAAATGAATTTCTTTTTTAAAATTGTTTGGGTAGGCTCCACACCCAGCATGGAGTCCAGTGTGGGGCTTGAACTCACAACCCTGAGATCAAGACCTGAGCTGAGATCAAGAGTTGCACACTTAACTGACTGAGCCACCCAAGAACATGAATTTCTTTGTACTGATATTGTGTATGTATATATTTCTTCACATCTTATATCAAAGCGAAAATGTAAAGTAGGCAGCTGGATATAAAGGTTTGGAATTTAAGGGAAAGAGGCCTACATTGGAAATAAAAATTTGGGGATTATCACTTTATTATTATTATTTTAAGTTTATTTAGAGAGAGAGAGAGTCTGTGAGTGTGAGCGGGGGAGGGACAGAGAAAGAGAATCCCAAACAGACTTTGCATTGTCAGCACAGAGCCCCATTTGGGGCTTGATCTTGCAAACAGAGAGATCATGACCTGAGTCGAAATCAAGAGTTGAAAGCTTAACCAACTGAGCTACGCAGGCGCCCCTAGGGATCATCACTTTATAATTTTTTTAAGTGTTTGTTTATTTAGAGAGAGTGGGGAGAGGGACAGAGAGAGAGAGGGAAACAGAGGATCCGGAGTGGGCTCCACACTGACAGCAGAGAGCCTGATGCAGGGCTCAAACTCATGAACCATGAGATCATGACCTGAGCTAAAATCAAGAGTCAGATGCTTAACCAACTGAGCTACTCAGGTGCCCCTATAATTGGTTTTTAATTCATGAAACTGGACGAGGCTACCTAGAAAGAGAATATATAGATAGGGGTAGGGGGAGAGAGAGAAGTCTAGAGGCTGAATCCTATATACTACTGTAAGGTTTAATAATCAGGGAAGTGAGAGGAAACCAGCAAAAGAGAAAAGGAAAGGCCAATGATGTAGGAAGAGAACTAGGATATCATAAGTGAATAAAATGTGCAAGGAAGAGCAAGTAATTAACTGTGCCAATTGCTGTTAATAGATTAAATAAGAATTGGGAAATGACTATTGGCTTTAGCAACATGGAATCATTAATGACTTTGATGAGAAGTTTTAATGAAGTGGTGTGGACAAAAGCATGATAAGAATGGGTTCAAAAGAGAATGGGCAGAATGTGTCTAACATATGTTATTGTTAAATATGATAATAATTGTAAAGAGAGAGAGAGAGAGAGAGAGAGAATGGGAGGGGAGAACATTGGAGACATCTTTTTCAAAGAGTTTTGCTGAAAAAGGAAGGAGAGAAATAGGGCAGTGGCTGGAGGAAGAAGTGGGGTAAAGAGAGGGATTTTATAGAATGGTAGAAATGTCAGCATGGTTGCTTGAGAATGGGAAAATCGAGGGAAATAGAGAAAAATAGACAGTGTAGGCAACAGAAAGAGCCATGTCCTTGAGCAGACAAGGGGTGGAGTCCAGGGCACAGGTGGAGAGGTTGGCCTTGGATAGGAGCATGGACAGTTTATGTACAAAAACAAGAGAGAAGGTAGAATATATAATCCAAATGAAGTAGGAGACAAGGTCATCACCTGAGAATGAGAATACAGGGAAGGGGAGTTGGAGGTTTGAAGAGAGAGAGAAGAAAGAATGAAACAGGTACCTGGGGAGTGGAAAGTGAGTGGACTAGGGAATGCAGTGAGATGTAGTGTGATTGCCCAGCAGCACTAGAGGTTAGAGGCAGGAATTTAAAGTGAGACCAGTTGGCATGATCCTGTACTTTTCTCCATCTATTCAATTGTATGAGTATAGATCCAAAATGGATAGAGAGTTGGATTTAGCCAGAGCTGTGGGTTAGCCAAATGAGCACACTGAAGTGAAGGGGCAAAGGAATTGAGAGTATATTCCAGAGAGTGGCTATACTGATGGACCATGGAAGTTAAGGTAGATAAGGAGGAAAGATAAGGCATGGGGAGGGTGAGGCCCAATGGAAAGGACATGATCAATGGGTTTCAGTTCTGGTTGGAGTTAGGACAGTAAAGCTGATAAAAATAAGAGGTCAGAGAGTATTATGTTTATTTTTTTTAATTTTTTTTAACATTTATTTATTTTTGAGACAGAGACAAAGCATGAATGGGGGAGGGGCAGAGAGAGAGGGAGACACAGAAGCAGCCTCCAGGCCCAGAGCCGTCAGCCCAGAGCCCGACACGGGGCTTGAACTCACGGTCCGCGAGATCGTGACCTGCGCTGAAGTTGGACGCTTAACCAACTGAGCCACCCAGGCGCCCCTAGAGTAGGATGTTTAAAATGGAAATTATGGTGGGTTTTCAGTCACTAGTCAAGGGTCCTTTGGGGAGATCCAGGTTTCCTTTAGAGCCAATGGTGAAAGGAATGTCGAAGATGGGGGATTTTACTGATAATGAACTCTGATTTCAGAGGGCTGTGAAAGAGGAAAATAGGAAACAAACAAACAAACAAAAAACAAAGAGAAGTTCTAAGGGTACATCCTCTTCTCCAAGTTAAAACACTACCCAGACTACCAGGATCCCCGCTGCCTGGATTAAAGTTGGGTTAAAGATGATGTATGTCAGAGACAGGAAGCCAGCCTCATAATTTCAGTACTGAGGAGTGTTCATAGTGGCAGCCTAGTGCAGCAGTTAGGAGCTCAGTTTTGCAATCTAACAGACCTGAGTTTGAACCCTTCTTTTTCTGTGACCTGGGGCAAGGTACTTACTGAACCTCCATAACTTCATTTAAAACTTGTAGGGGTGCCTGACTGGCTCAGTTGGTAGAGCATGTGAGTCTTGATCTCAGGTTTGTGGGTTCAAGCCCCACATTGGGTGTAGAGATTACTTAAAAATAAAATCTTAAAAATATATATATATGGGGTACCTGGCTGGCTCAGTCAGAAGAGCATGCAACTCTAGATCTCAGGGTTGTGAGTTTAAGCTCCACGTTGGGTGGAGAGATTGCTGAAAAATAAATAAACAAACTTAAAAAAAATTGTAGCAGTTAGAGGGTGCCAGACCGCCTCAGTCAGTAGAGCACACAATTCTTAATCTCAGGGTTGTAAATTCAAGCCCCATCTTGGGTATAGAAATTACTCACAAATAAAATCTTTAAAACAAAATTGTAGGGGCACCTGGGTGGCTCAGTCAGTTAAGCGGCTGACTTTAGCTCAGGTCATGATCTCACGATCCGTGAGTTCGAGCCCCGTGTCGGGCTCTGTGCTGACAGCTCAGAGCCTGGAGCCTGTTTCAGATTCTGTGTCTCCCTCTCTCTCTGACCCTCCCCTGTTCATGCTCTGTCTCTCTTTCTGTCTCAAAAATAAATAAACGTTTAAAAAAAATTGTAATAGTTACATTTCAAAGCACTGTTTGGAGAATTAAATAAGATAACATATGCAAGAAACTTTCCATAGAACCTGCTAGGTAATGTAACATTAAAAATGGCAGTAGTTATTATTCCTGGCCCAGTCTTCAGTTTTGTTATGTCATAAAAACTCAATTTTTAAAATTGCTTTATTAAGGGTAAATGATATACAATAAACTGTAGATGTTTAAAATATATAATTTGAAAAGTTTTGACATATGTGTATACCCATAAAACCATCACCATACTCAAAATAATGAACATATAGATCACCCCAAAAGTTGCCTTTGCTTCTTTGTAATCTCACCATCCTATCATTTCCAGCCCTTTCCTGAGGCAACCACTAATCTGCTTTTTGTCATCATAAATTTGTTGGCATTTTTCTAGAATTTTACATAAATCATACAGGGGTGCCTAGGTGGCTCAGTCAGTTAAGCACCCGATCTCAGCCCAGGTCTGGATCTCAGGGTCATGAGTTTAAGCCCCACATTGGGCTCCACACTGGGCATGAAGCCTGATTTAAAACTAAATAAATAAACAAGCAAACAAATGATTAAATCATACAGTATGTACTTTTTTAATCTTGGCTTTTTTCACTCAGCATCATTATTTTGAGACTCATCATTGTTGCATGATTGCTCTTTGTTGCTGAGTAGGATTTCACTGTACGGATGTGCCACAGTTTGTTTATCCATTCATCTGTTGATGGGCAGTTACGTGTGTTTCTAGTTTTTTTGGCTATTATAAATAGAGCTGCTATAAACATTTGTGTACGAAGTGTGTGTGGACATATGCTTTTGTTTCTCTTGGGTAAATACCTGGGAATAGAATCACTGGCTGGATGAGCCATACTGTAAGTGTATACTTAACTTTTAAAGAAACTGCCAAAAAAAAAAAAAAAAAAGATACTGCCAAATTGTTTTCCAGAGTGATTATACTACTTTACATTCCTCCCAGCAGAGTATGAGAGTTCCAGTTTCTTCACATTCTCTCCAGTACTTATTTTGTTTTGTTTTGTTTTTTAATTTTAGCCATTCTAATAGGTACATGGTGTAACCAAACCAACATGAGTTTGCACCATGAGCCAGAAACTGTGCCAGGTTGAGTTGTCCCACAAAGAAAACTTTTATTTGAAGCAAAAGATCACGGGAATGGCTTCCAAAGCCTTGACTTCCCATGCCTTCCAAAGCCTTCACTCCCCTAGAGAGGGTGAATGGGTTCCTTTTGTTTAGGGTTAGTACTAATATTTAGATGGGGAAACCCCATCTACCTATGTAGTGGTGGGCGCATAAGGTTATGCATGCACATTAAGGAAACATGCTTATACATACATCGGATGTGATATAAATGAGGCTGAGGCTCCTCCTTGGACAGTGATTTTAGTACTATAATGAGGTAAAGGTAATTGTAGGTCATTCCGGAGGTCACCCCATGATCCATCTGTGCAGGTGCCAGGCAGTTTCTGCTTAAAAGTCTGGGTGGTCTGGGCTATGGGAGGTCTTGTTAGGGCAGTTGCCATCACCTAGGGGGTGGTTTTGTGTTTCATTTGTCTGAGTTAAGGAGAAAGCAGAAAGAAGAGCTTAAGGAAAGATGTAAGACAAAGGTTAGTGAGTACAGTCAGGTGGGCAGTAAAGGCCTGGTCATGAGGTCTAGCTGGTGATAATAGTGCTGTCTCATTATGGCTTTAATTTGTTTATCCATAATAACTAATGATGTTGAGCATCTTTTCAAGTGCTTATTTGCCAGATGTATATCTTTTTTTTGATAAAGTGTCTTTTCAAATTTTTTGCCCATGTGTGTTTGTTTGTTTTAAGTTTATTTACTTATTTTGGGAGACAGAGAGAGAGAGAGAGAGAGAGAGAGAGAGAGCACAAGCAGGAGAGGAGCAGAGGGAGAAGGACAGAGAGACTCCCAAGCAGGCTCTGCACTGTCAGCATGGAGCCTGATGTAGGGCTCCATCTCACAAACCTCAAGACCATGACCTGAGCTGAAATCAAGAGTCAGACACTTAACGGGTTGAGCCACACAGGTGCCCCTCTTTTGCCCATGTTTTTAAAATCATTTTGCTTATTTTATTGAGGTCTATTTTATTTATTTATTTATTTATTTATTTATTTATTTATTTTTTAACGTTTATTTTTATTTTTGAGACAGAGAGAGACAGAGCATGAACAGGGGAGGGGCAGAGAGAGAGGGAGACACAGAATCTGAAACAGGCTCCAGGCTCTGAGCGGTCAGCACAGAGCCTGATGCGGGGCTCGAACTCACGGACCGTGAGATCATGACCTGAGCCGAAGTCGGATGCTTAACTGACCGAGACACCCAGGCGCCCCTTTATTTTTTTTTTTTTAAAGTAATCTCTACACCCAATGTGGGGCTCAAACTTACAACCCTTACTATCTTGAGATCAAGAATTGGATGCTCCATTGACTGAGCCATCCAGGTGCCCCTTTACTGAGTTTTGAGAGTTCTTTTTTTTTTTTTTTTTAATGTTTATTTATTTTTGAGAGAGAGAGAGAGAGACCAAGCGTGAGTTGGGGAGGGGTAGGTAGCGAGGGAGACACAGAATCCGAAGCAGGCTCCAAGCTCCGAGCTTGTTAGCACAGAGCCCAACAGAGGGCTCAAACCCATGAATGGTGAGATCATGACCTGAGCCGAAGTCAGATACTTAAACGACTGAGCCACCCAGGCGCCCCAAAAGTTTTTTTTAAACAAGGTTTTATTGAGAGCGTTTTGTTTTTGTTTTGTTTTTGAGAGTTCTTTATTCTGAATGCAAGTTATTTCTTAGATATGTGATTTACAAATTTTTTCTTCCAATTTGTGACTTATTCTTTCTTTTTTTTTTT